>NC_085137.1:104132014-104417590 GCF_035046485.1 Aedes albopictus | reverse complement strand
CCAGTGCTTGACTCCTTCATGGTCGGATCAATTACCCTAATTCTACAGATACAGTACTTACAGTACAGTACAGTCCTTTTTTTTCAAGTAACTACTTAAACTTAAAAAAAAAGTTTAATCAATAACTTTTTATATGAATTGCAGCAGAAATATCTCTAGATTCCTGTAAAATTTGATATTTGTCGATATTGGTAACAGATATTTATCGATAACACATGTATTTTTTTCATAATCATTTCTGGTGATACTTTCCTGGTTGCCAAATGTCGTCAGAGATTTTTCGAAAAATTCCTCCTGAGAGTTAACTAAATATTATTCTACATTTTTTTTATTGAACCTTCTCAATTGAACTTCTTCAATATGTTAACAAGTATATTATCCTATACTATAGAACATCGTCAGCGATATCATTAGAAATTTCAATAAGATTGTAAAATCTCTTTCCGATGTTTTCCCAAATATTTCTCTTGTTTGCTATTAACAATTTACTCAGATTTTTTTTCCCACAAGAACTCTACCGGAAAATTCAGCAGCAATATTTTTCCATAGATTCCACCTTGAATTTCTCCAGATTCCTCCTATATATACATTCCGGAATTTCACTGCGAATTTCGCAATAAAAAAACAATCTTCCTTCAATTGAAGGTTTTTTATTAAAAATTAAAATGCCTCGGATTATCTTTTTTTTACCAATTTTGGGCTACATACGCCATCAAACGTGACGCGAAGGTGATTTAAAATGAATATGTAAACATACAGGCAGGGATGCCAGATGATTTTTGAAAAACCTGTGTCGCACTTTTTGTCCCATACAAAAATAAAATGGCCCCTCTAGCTCAATAATCTGTATTCTATATAATATGAAATTTGTTCGGTTGCTTAATAATCTGTATAATACAGATAAATCTGTATATATGGCATCCCTGCATATGTGTAAAAATTTTTCTCACCGTCCTTTCTACAAAAAATCATTTTTTATTCGATTCCCAAGTAACAATGAATGCTAAACAGTGAGAGTATTAGCTGAAAAATGTCTGGTTAATGGTGCCAAATGGAAGTTTTCCCACAGATTTACACATTTCTAAACATCTTTTCTGGAAATAGACGCAGCTAGTGGTTAAAATAGGCTCACGGTTCTTATTTTAATTTTTACACAATCAATAAATTTAATTGATTACTGATTAAGTGCATATTAAGCCTTAAAGCAGCCTTTCAATGAACCTCAAATCAGCTAAAGCTTGAATAAAATCACCAAAATTAGATGTTTAGGAGCTGAATAAAGGATGATTCCATTTGTTCTTAGCTTTTGTTCAAATTAAGGCTGATTTAAAATAGTTGGAGAAACGTTTGTACAGCATCAAATTGTTACATGGGTTCTTCTGCTTTTCGATGTACAAAGAAAATCAATTTCTAAGGGAATTTCTTGGGGCATTTCAAGAAAACCAATAACGAAGGGCGTTAAGAAAAACTGTTGCAACTGTGCAATTTATTTTGCTATTTATCGAAGTTCCTGATTTTCTGCATGACCATGGAGTTTTTTCGAATTTCAGTCACGGGAAAAGCGTTAATAGTTTTATATCAATGCCAACGTTTCGATCCTTGGCTTGAGTCTTCCTCAGTGTTCGATCTTGTTTAACTTGTAAATGCCCAGATCGTGTTTGCCTGGTATTTGTTCGACAAAAAACTGCACTTTCGACGTTCATCACCAGCACCCAATTAGGATGTTGGGTGGGTGGCATGAAATTGGAGAAACTCAAAATAAGCTGTCAGTGAAACACGAGGCTGCGGTTGTTATCAATCACCGTTTGGGTGTTAATGGTGTTTATCGATCAAAAACCAGACAAACGATCGTGTGCAAAATACTATTCTTACAAGTTAATCAAGATTAAATACTGAGAAAAATTCAATCCAAGGATCGAAACATTGGAAATGATATAAAAATATCATCGCATTTCCACAGTGTTCCATGTCACTGCGTAATATTATATATGTTCAATATTATTATTTGTATTTATGAAGTGATTGTCATAAACACTCTTTTAAAATCTAAAGTTAAAAACCGACCATGCATAACTTGCTCATTTCAATAGTTAATGCATAAGTCTACATAAATACTTGTGCAAATTTATTCCTTGTATCCCACCATATGTTTTGACCATGTTTGCAATGCGTCCTAAAATATTCCTCAAATTCTTCTGCTCCATTTTTTACACAAATTCGTAGTAATTACATTATGTCGTACTATGTCTTGCAACCATTTTACGCCCACCATAACTCATCAGTTTTTTACAATCAATTTAGTTTGCATTCGAGTAATAGTTAGCCGTAGTTGAAGATTGACGTAGTTGACAAATATTCGTTCACATTGCTAAAATTTCTAACAAGTGTCATCGAATATTGAAAGTGTGAAGAACTAAATTTCACTAGATTTGTTATTCTAGTAAATTTTAGTTCTTCTCGCAGAAAAAAAAATGCTTCTTACGTCTATTTTATTTAGCAGTGTATCGTAGATTGAACTGGCACCAAGCCGTACTACATTGAACGCACTCTTTCATTCCACGAACTGAACAGCACACAACTTTATCCAAGACCAGGCCATAAAAAACGCTACGTTCAGTTCCATCTACATTATCACAGAAATACTTTACTCTGGTACACCACTTCATGGCCCAACATATGTTGTTAATGCTTTCATTCAGCTGTGCCCATCATCATAGCATCATTTATGCTTTCAGCATTCTGCTCTCTTTCAAATACACCCATCCGGGTGTATTCGTAGAAGGCCTATAGCATAGCACTAGGTTAGTTGGGAGAGCAATGCTGTGTAGGTACATCTACGTCTGTTTCCCCCTTGTTCAACGGCCACGGAACACGCTCGCTCGTTCGCTTCACTGACTCAATGTTTGCTTTTTGTTGCTCTCGGTACGTCGTACCGTTCGTATCGTCGTTCCTCAGTGCTTCTGCTGACTGCTGCGGTCCTCTCGAATAGACGACACGGACTTGTTGGCTAGATAGACGCAGACGGGCCTTCGCGGGCAAGGGGCTCAGATAGAGCACGAACGAGATTACAACGACCAGCACGCTGCTCTGGAAAGTTGGCGGTGTTCTAGTTCTAACTCGAGTTCTAAGTGTGTGCAATCGTGTGTGTAGTGTTTGTGTGAGATGGTGTGCATCAGACACAGAAATAGCTCGTCGAGGTTTTGTGGAGAAATTGAAGAACACCAGCTTCCGGGCTAGGAGGGAACTTTCGAAATGTGAAAATGTTTGAATTTTGTCGCAATACTCGACGCGATGTCGGTGAGAACGCGAACTTGAATTGTGCTGAAACATGAGTTGATGAGTGTGCAGAGTTGCAAATGAGCGCGCACCCGAAGCGGACACAAAGGCATTCGCTTTTTGTTTTTTGTTCACGTTTTCTCGTTATTGTTTGTCGCCGTGGCTCCAGTAAAGCAGAACATACAATCCAATGAAAAATAAAAATTGAAATCAGCTACGGCAGCAAAACACAGCCAGAGCCTGTGGCAGTGCACAGTGTGTTAATGGTTGGAATCGGTTCGCGGCCCGCGATGTGCTGCACGGATTTGGTGGAAAATTGATTTGGAAATTGAAGTTTCGCGCAGACACACAGCAGAGAGATACAACGAGAGCGGGTGAGCCCAATGGTTGGCCTCTACCATCGGTGGTCGATTTTTGTGGCCAATCTGCTCCGGAGTTGCGAGAGAAAGTGAACGAACGTGCACACTGGTTTTTTCCAGCGTCGTGCTGAGTGAGCCGAATTAGAGGTCGCGAACAACTCCCAGCCAGCCAGCCAGGCGAAGCCCAGAAGAGGATTCGGGTTTCACTTTGGGTTGACAGAAAATGGCTCACTTCTCCATCTCGGAAATGCCGGACATGAAAGTGACGGACACGTTCCCGAAGAGCGGTCGTGTCACCGAAGGTTAGTAGGACACACTACACTTGGTTGGTTGGGTGTTGATGTTGATTGTAATCTGTTACTAACGATCTGTGTGTGAAAAGTACATTGTGCTCATTCCCAGTATCAAATTTCACGTGCTTCCCATGAAACGATCCCGGACGAGACGACGAAAGCAAACACGTTGCATGGTTTGATTGTGATAAGAAAGAGCATTCATACATTTATTCAGATTCATGTGCCATTGGAGCTAATGTGATGTGAACTAAACTAACTGAATGTGCTAACTGGGTAAAGACACTAACTATAGAAAGCAAAATTAGAGCATTGATAAGAATTATTCATATGTCTGTCTCAAATCCCCAACC
Source organism: Aedes albopictus (assembly GCF_035046485.1). NCBI lineage: Eukaryota > Metazoa > Arthropoda > Insecta > Diptera > Culicidae > Aedes > Aedes albopictus. The sequence continues at coordinate 104,413,309 of NC_085137.1, read as the reverse complement.
AGATTAAGATTAGCACGGAATAAGGTATTCAACTCCTTTTGAAAGGACAACCAAAGATTGAAGGGTGTGGTTTGGGCGTGGTTGATTATAAATAAGCATTTCTAGATTCCAGGAATTATTATAAGGTGTGAAAATACTAGAAAAGTCTACAAGCAACCCTTTTGTTCGGTTCAGTTTAGTAAAATCTGTCTGGACTCAGACACTTAGCATGCACGAATCTGTGACAAGTCGCCGTAACATGGGAGCTAAGACAAGAAGAAAAAAAAACTTTGCTTTGATAAATTTCAATAGAAGTCCCTCACCTACTTGACTAACCTTATTTGAGAGAGAAACGAAGTATAAAAGTGACACAGTAATTCCTTCATATACATAGTACGCTAATTACAATTGAGTTGTAGGAGCCCGTAGCATATGGAATTTTATCAATTTTGTTTAAAAACCTAACCACACAGTGCAAGAATAGTGAGCTTATATGAAATGGAGACGCATGGTGGCGTACTTTACTTTGCGGTAAAATAAGACTGTCTTTTCCTTCTCTCTTTCCAATGACTTTAAACAACTTCTTTTATATCAGCAGAATAGCAGTATTAAGAACAATCAGTAAGTTTGCACTCACATGTTTGTAGCGTTTTTTGCATGGACAATATTGAACTTTTGTAAGAACCACAACACATGAAAAAACCCCTTCAGCTTTATGAAATTTGTGAATGGAAAAGGAAAATTTAACTCTCATCGGGAGAGCAACCAATTGACATGTACAGTCAGTCTAAGCTAAGGCCTCCAGTACACGAGGTCAAATATTCGACAAAGATAAGCTAAAGACGAATCATCTGTTTGACACTAATGAGAATCGATCGAGTCAAACCAGATGTTTGAGCATTGGTTGTTTTTTGGTCAAAAATTTGACCCTGTGTACTTAACGGCTTAGGCTAAGCTCAGGTAAAAGAACTCGAACTTCGAACTAACAGGTTCGAAAGCTTGAAGACAATGCCGATAGAAAGTACGTGGAAAAAGTCTTCCTATATAGAGGTTATACTGATTCTTGAAATAATTTTAATTCTTGAAATGAATTTGTTTAGTCCTTTTAAGTCAAATGTTTTCTAGATATTGTACTGGAAAGATCTAAGGGCCCATATAGCCGAGGCGGTAAACGCACGGGTGTTCAGCATGACCATGCTGAGGGTGACGGGTTCGATTCCCGGTCGGTCCAGGATCTTTTCGTAAAGGAAATTTCCTTGACTTCCTTGGGCATAGAGTATCTTCGTGCCTGCCACACGATATACGCATGCAAAATGGTCATTGGCAGAGGAAGCTCTCAGTTAATAACTGTGGAAGTGCTCATAGAACACTCATAGAAGCTGAGAAGCAGGCTTTGTCCCAATGAGGACGTTACGCCAAGAAGAGAGAGAGAGAGAGAGAGAGAGAGAGAGAGAGAGAGAGAGAGAGAGAGAGAGAGAGAGAGAGAGAGAGAGAGAGAGAGAGAGAGAGAGAGAGAGAGAGAGAGAGAGAGAGAGAGAGAGAGAGAGAGAGAGAGAGAGAGAGAGACTGGAAAGAAATGTAGCTCTTTACAGGATTTTTCTTGGAAGAACTCCCGAGAATTCCTCAGATAGCTCCTTCTGATATTCTATTTGGGATTCCTTTAGAAGTTCCCTCTGGGATCCATTCTGGGATTCTTAAAAGGTTATCCAGGTCTCCAGTTAGCCTAGTGGTTAAGGCTATAGATCGCCAATCCAGAGACGGCAGGTTCGATTCCTGTTCCGGTCGGGACTCCCTGGGCATAGTGTATCATTGTACTTGCCTCACAATATACAAATTCATGCAATGGCAGGCAAAGATAGCCCTTCAATTAATAACTGTGGAAGTACTCTAAGAACACTAAGTTGAAGCGAGGCAGGCCAAGTTCCAGTAAGGACGAAGAGCCATAAAGAAGAAGAAGAAAGGTTCCTTCACAGATAACATCTGGGACTTCAAGGGATTTCTTCTAGGATTTCTCTAGGAGTTCCGGGAATCCTTCAGGAATTTCATCCGAACTTTGTTTTGAAATATCTACAGAAGTTTCTGGGAATTTCAGTAATTTCACCCTCCAGGAGTTCTTTTGGGGATTGCTTCAGGAATTTCTTCCGAGATTTCTTCAGAAATTCCTTCCACGTGAGACTCTTACCGGAGTTCATTCAGGGATTTCTTCAGGGATTTCTTCATGAATTCTTTCTGAGATCTTTCCAGCAATTGTTCAAAAATTTCTTTCAATATTCCTTCCAAAACTTCTCCGGGATGCTTCCAGGAGCTTCTTCCGGGATTTTGTCGGAAACTACTTCTGGAATTGCTTCAACAACCTTTTCTAAGGTTCCTGCTGGAACTTCTTCTGGGCTTCTGTCAGAAATAACGCCTGGAATTTCTTCAGGAACACCTTCGTGGATTCCTTTGTAAACTTCTTCCAAAATTCCTTAGGGAACTCTTCACGAAATATTTCTTGGAATTTCTTCCAAAAGTTTTTGAGAACTCTTTCCTGGACTCCTTTAGGAACTTCTTCCAGAATTTTTTCAGAATCTGCTTCCTGGATTTCTTCACGAACTCTTTCCACGATTTATCAAGGAGCTCTTTTCTGGTTTTCTCCAAGAGCTCCGTTTGCAGTTCCTGCAGATTTTTTTGGAATTCTTCCGGTAGTTCATTTTATAAATCTTTAAAATGTTTCTGACTGCAATCCTCCAGGATTATATTAGATAGTACTTTAAGAAATTCCTCCTGCAGTTTTTTTTATGAAATTTTTAATGAAGTTCCTGCAAAATTTCTAAGAGGAAATACTTCAGCAAGTTTCTGCTGATTTCCTCCAAAAGTGCCTTCTTGGATTCCATTTTTTTTTAAGGAATAACTTCTGAATGTCGAAAAAACTTCATTTCAATATAATCTCTTACAAGAACCGCAGATGGAATTCCTGGAGGATTCCTGGAACTCCATGAAAAACCCAGAGAAAAGCTTGGAGAAAAGTCCCTAGCAGTCCCAGAAGGAATCTCAGAAGAAATCCTGGAAGAAGTTGCTGAAGGAATCTTAGATGGAACCTTCAGCACCTACAAGGACCCCAGAGGAAATTTTCAAAGGAACTCCAAAATGAATCTCAGATATAGCTCCCTGAGGAATCACAAAAGATAATCCTAGAGCAATCCTAGAATAAATTTGTGGAGCAACTACGGATAAAATTCTTGGAAGAATCTCAAGAAAATTAGCTGGGATTGTCCTTGGAGTAATCCTGTAAAAATCTAGAAATTTATTTCTATTTTGGAAGAAACTTTTAAGAAATCCTGGAAGTTCTTCCTGGAGAAGTCCTGGTAAGAGCTCTTGAAGGATTAACTCTCTTTGTGAATCTCAGAAGAATTTCCTGCAAGAACCCCATGGAGATATTCTGAAGGATTCCTAAATAAACATTAAAAAGAATCACTTCCATACTTTCTCACGCGTGCGAGTCTCACATTTTAAATTACATCAAACCACCCATGAAAAGCTAGCAAAAGTCTAAACGCTAATGAAATTTTCATAATTCCAAATCGTAAACAACAAGGCCACGAAACGTGAATGAATACCTTAGCAACCGCGGTGTGCAGTGCCCTATTTATCGATCATCCAAACATGAAAAATAAAACAGATGGCTCGTTTTTGTGCCGTAGTAAAATTGGATTATCTCAACCCTAGGATAGGATGATAATTGATAACCGCCTGCCTTGTTATTGTTTCGTTTGAATGCATGGTCGATGAAAGAAAAAAAAACAAGAAACTCTTGAGCGTTTCCCGGCAGGAATTTTCTACGCTGACTGTCATTTGAATTGAAGGATTCTTCCGGAATATTGAGAGAGATTCTTCCAGAATTCTGAGAGGGATTTTTCCAGAATCATGAGAGCAATTCATCCAGAATCCTGAGAGGGATTCTTCCAGAATTATGAGTGTAATTCTTCCACAATCCTGAGAAGGATTCTCCCAGAATCTTGAGAGGAATTCTCCCAGAATCCAGAGAGGAATTCTCCCAGAATCCCGAGAGGGATTCTCCTAGAATCCCGAGAGGGATTCTCCCAGAATCCTGATAAGGATTCTCCCAGAATCCTTCCCATAGAGGGATTCCCCCAGAATCCTGAGAAGGATTCTCCCAGAATCCTGAGACGGATTCTTCCAGAATACTGAGAGGGATTCTGCCAGAATCCTGAGAGGGATTCTCCTAGAATCCTGAGAGGGATTCTCCCAGAATCCAGCGAGTGATTCTCCCAGAATCCTGGGAAGGATTCTCCCAGAATCCTAAAAGAAATTCTCCCAGAATCCTGAGAGAGATTGTCCCAGAATCCTGAGATTGATTCGCCCAGAATCCTGAGAGAAATTCACCCACAATCCTGAGAGGGATTCTCCCAGAATCATGAGAGGAATTCTGCCGGAATTCTGAGAGGGATTCTACCAGAATCCTGAGAGTGATCTCTCAGAATCCTGAGAGGTATTTCCCTAGAATCAGGAGAGAAATTCTCCCAGAATCCTGAGAGAAATTCTCCCAGAGAAAAAAATCCGGGCGCCGACAAGTGAGTCGCGTTCAGTGTATTTCTGTGTGGAATAGACTAAAGATTTCTGCTCCCTAGTGGATTGGAGACGCGCGATAGAATTTTCTTTTTGGCTTGTTTTTGCGTCGAAAAGTGGTCGGTTTTTAACGGCGGTTTGTGTATATTGATCCATTGTCAAATCATATCACCAACCATAGGTGACTCCCGGACTGACAATGTACCTTACCCTACTAACAAAAAAATCCTTCCTGAGACAAACGTGGAGATGCAGCGATTCGCGGTCTTTTTAACAACGTTTGTCTTACTAACATTCCCTCCCTTCCTCGATGACCGTAAGGACGTGGCCGGCGCCGTTATTGACCTCAATAAAGTTGAGAGCTCTCGAACTGTGCACATTGAGAATAGTAAGCTAGTTCCAAGCCCTATTCATTGGTTCCTTGTGCAATTTCGATTGCTCTGGTCAATCACGGAGTAGCAACTACGAATTGTGCGGTCATCTATGCTCATGCTCATGCTCATGCATGCTCATGCTCAGAATCCTGAGAGAAATTCTCCCAGAATCTTGAGAGGGATTCTCCAAGAATCCTGAGAGAAATTCTCTCAGAATCCTGAGAGGGTTTCTCCCAGAATCCTGAGCAGGATTTTTCCAGAATCTTGAGAGGGATTCTCCCATAATCCTGAGAGGGATTCTGCCGGAATCCGGAGAGGCATTTTCCCAGAATCCTGAGAGTGATTCTCCCAGAATCCTGAGAGTTATTCTCTCAGAATCCTGAGAGGGATTATTCCAGAATCCTGAGAGTGATTCTCCCAGAATCACGAGAATGATTCTCCCAGAATCCTGAGAGAAATTCACCCAGAATCCTGAGATAAATTCTTCCAGAATCTTGAGAAGGATTCTCCCTGAATCCTGAGCAAGATTCTCCCACAATCCTGAGCAAGATTCTCCCACAATCCTGAGAGGGATTCTCCCATAATCCTGAGAGGGTTTCTCGCAGAATTCTGAGAGAGATTCTCCCAGAATCCATAGAGAGATTTCCCCAGAGTCCTGAATCCCGAGAGGGATTCTCCCAGAATCCCGAGAGGGATTCTCCCAGAATCCCGAGTGGGATTCTCTCAGAATCCCGAGAGGGATTCTCCTAGAATCCCGAGAGGGATTCTCCTAGAATCCCGAGAGGGATTCTCCTAGAATCCCGAGAGGGATTCTCCTAGAATCCCGAGAGGGATTCTCCTAGAATCCCGAGAGGGATTCTCCCAGAATCTTGAGAGAAATTTACCCAGAATCCTGAGAGAAGTTCACCCAGAATCCTGAGAAAAAATTCTTCCAGAATCCTGAGCAAGATTCTCCCACAATCCTGAGAGGGTTTCTCGCACAATTCTGAGAGGGATTGTCCCAGTATCCTGAGAGGGATTCTCGCAGAATCTTGAGAGGGATTCTTCCAGAATCCTGAGAGGAACTCTCCCAGAATCCTGAGAGGAATTCTCCCTGAATCCTGAGAGGGATTCTCCCAGAACTTTGAAAGGATTCTCCTAGAACTTTGAAGGGATTCCCGCAGAACTTTGAGAGGGGTTCTCCTAGAATCCCAAGAAAGATGCTCCCAGAATCCCAAGAGTTATTTCTTCGCCACTGCGTACTGCGATCGGAGAAAAAACGGTGTAAGGTGCACGAAATTTTCCATGCATCTTGATTGGCTGAGCAATTCCTTCTGATCTGTAAACAGCTCTTTTTAACCCTTTAGCGATCACGCTGTTGTATTTTGTACAACACGTTTGAAAATTGTCGCTTTTTGTATTCAGATTTTTGTATTAAGCGCATGTAAACTGTGCGCATATCGCCTACACTTTATCATCTTCTGCAACATCTTATACGGTCACTGGTTTACTGGGTCTATTCGTGGTTGACGTACGTGGTACCCCGCTTATAGTGATCGATCAAGCGCAAGGTGTCAAGTTCCAGAGCGATAAAACTGCGGAAGGGTTTTTGCTCAGTTACCGAATACCAACTGTTAACTGCTGTGAGGGAAAACTCTATCCGTTGTTCGATAAAACAACACACGACGAAAAATCGGCAATAATTGAGTCCCTAATTTTGTCAAGACTGGAAAAGCCATTTTCAAACTGAATTCTATCGCAGTCGTATCCAAGAATTGATGTAGCAAATTTATGCCACTTTATTAGACTTCTCAAACGTCAGGTGATAGCAGCAGCAACGACGTCAACTAATAGAAGCCATGAGTGTTTGCTACTTGGCAAATCTTAGAAACTTAAGCCCATGGTTCACTGCACGAATACATATTGGTCTGCTTACTCTCACAGAAAATTTGGCGGTTGAGCGATGCTGACACCTCTCAAAAGTCAAATTTCGTGTGAGAGTAAGCAGGCCAGTATAAATTCGTGCAGTAATCCATTTGTATAGTTCTACACTAAAAATCATCATCAACTTACCGAGATCAAAAGTACTGTAACCTAGTGTAATGCCTTCATTGTAAAAAAATACAGCAAAAGCTTCCTCAGAAATCAATTCTGTCATTTTTTTCTAGACTGACAAAAACATCAATTTTCAAGTATTGGAATGTTGTGGCTATTTCAGTCTAAGAGCAATTGAAACGGCTAGTTTGGCACAGCCCGACGTTTCGGTCCCGTGTATTGGACCTTTTTCAAGGGAATAGCAATATAAGTATAGTTGTAAGAACTTTTTCCAGTAATTCCGTCAGTTTCTGCTACAAATCAGAACCGAAAATTGGCTTGTTTCACTTGGATGCCAGTTATTCGTTCCTGTTCGGGATACGAAACCTGCTGTCATTTATCCACCTTTCCCCCCTGCGAGAGTGCAACCAAAATTGCATGCAGCCTTAGCATCCAAAGCCACTTTATTGCATAGGTATAACCTTCATGTGTGCAGCGCAGCACCTTTCGTCCCATTCGAATGTCATTAGTGGCAAGTGAAAATTTCCACTTTCTCAGCGCTGCCAAGCATGCTTCCTTCTTCCATTCGTTACGACAAACGTAGGCAGCACCTTTACCGTGCAGGGTAGGGCCCTTACGCTCACACGATCGACACGGTTTTGGGGGGATAATTGCACCATCTGAGCGCAGCGCACTTCTTCTGGGTCGCTCGGGTGAATCCATCTGATGACTACGACGGCAAGACCTGCTGCTTGCACTGTGCAGATGTAATTAATACAAAGAGGCAAACGTGCGCACCCCACTTTGTGTGTATATTTTGCGTGAGTTGATATATTGTATCTAAAGTAGACTGTCGACTTCATCTAATGGCAATATTGTAAAAAAAAATACAGAGGGGTGATCTCCACCTCGCCGGTTTAGTCAAGACGATCAAGTGCTCCGCAATGGATCTCGTTAGAGCTGGTATACATCGTTCGTTGTCGCACTATTCATCTTTCTGGCTGCAACATTTGTTGGCTGTCGATTGCCGCACAACGCCACTTCCCTCTCTCGGGCAAATACTTACGCGCCAGGCTTTTAATTCAATTCAGTTCATGTTGCTTCTTTAATTGAAGACAATTTGCCGCTCCAGTGGTGAGAACGACCGGCGGCGGTGGCGTGTGAACGGCGTGCCACCGCACCGTCGCAGCGACATCGGAGTTCGATGAGTTTAGTTTAGGTGGCTGATTTTGAGGAGCAAACAATCGGCATCGCCTTCGCTAGAAAATGACGACACAGCGAATCTAAAGAGGGGAAAAAAATGCGCGAGTGATTTTGCTGACGCTTCCGATTATGGCGATGGGTGGAAAAGTAAACCATTATTAGCGTTCTCTTGGTTTATGTTGTTTATAAATGCACCATTGAAATGAAGTCTACTATGGGGACGGAAAGTAAACCTGAGAATCATAACTTTTGTCTGTACTGATTTTTTTTTTTATCTTTATTATCGAGACTTTCAGCTCGAGGCTGGTTCGTCTCCGAGAAAATTCATTTCGTCTAACCCAAAAATTAACCTGTGATAACTTTTCGAAGTTTTTATAGGGCTTTGGCAGTGCAACTAGCGGTATCATTTGTTTAGGCGGTATTTCATGTGTTATCTGTTGTCTTCGGTGTATTATATTAAAATGATGTGGATTTGGCTCCGTAAGGCATTACAACCGTTTGAGCCACAGATATGCAAACTGGAATGAGAGTGGATTTTTTTTCGGGACTCGGTCGTACTATGTTAGGTAGTCAGGGGCACAGTTTGGTCCTCTTGATTTTGGTCTTCGGTGGACACACAGATGCATATTAATTGGTGAGCTCGTTTCAAATTATTGTTTTAATGTCCATGTTTATGAAAAAATCCAGAAGAAATACCTGAAAACACCTGGTAACCTCTGGTGAAATACCTAAAAAATTTCTTGAGCTATTTTCGAAAAAAAAAATCCTAGAGAAATCGCCTAACAAAAGTCTTAAACATTTTTTTAATGAATCCCTGTCGGAACCCAAAGAGAAATTCCTTGGGATACGTTTGGAGGAAATCCTGGAAGAATTTCTGAAAAAAAACATAGAGGAATTCCTGGCGGAATTTCTGATGAAATGTCAGTGTGAATTTCTGCAGGAATCTCTGCAAGAATATCTTCCAGCCTTTCCATAAATATCCTTATGCAAGATTGTTTTAAATGAATTCTTGAAGTATTTTTTCATTCCATGCAATATTTTTGAAAGCAATCCGTGCAAGACTCTCAATAAGATCTTCAAGAAATTTCTGGAATACATTTTGAAGTTTAAATGAATCCCTAGAAGATTTTGTGAAAGAATTTCTGACCCAATTTCTTCAGGATTTCCTGGATGACTTTTTAAAGTAAATCTACGAGGAGTTTCCAAAGGAGTCCCTAAAAGAATTTCTTCAAGAACCCCTGGTAGATTTTTTCAGGAACTCGTGAAAGATTTTTTAAATTAAACCTAGGATGGATTTCAGCAAGGGTCCACAAAAAAATTATTAAACATCTGTGGAAGTTTCTTCAAAGAAATCTCTGAACGAAAATCTGTACGATATTTCTGAGGAAATTATTAGTCAAATTTATAATAAAAACCATCGAGGAGTTTCTGAAAAATCTCTTGCACAACTTGTGAAGGGCAGCTTCTATAGGAATCTCTGCAGTAAAATCCCGAATGGGTCTCATATTTTTTTTGTTAGGGTGGCTGGAGGAATTTCTAAATAAATCTGATTTTCTGGCCAAAGTTGAGATTAAAAAAAAAAAAAATCTGTGGAGTAATTCTTAAAGCAAAACCCGGAGAAAGTTTTGGATTGAATCCTTGAAAGATCGTTGAGAGAATGTTTAAAGGAAATTTTGAAAAGTTTTTCGGAAAAAAAAAATCTAGAAAAGTCCCGAAAAAATAGGGTAAATCACTGAAGGATTTTATAAAGAATTCCCTGGAAGAATTTCTGCAGCAACTCATACACAATTTTCTTACACAACACTTGAAACTTCTGGAATTCCTAGTGGAATTTGTGGAGAAATTGGAAGATGCTGTGGGCTTTTGGTGAAAACCTTAGAAGTACCCAGTTCAAATTTTTGAAGGAACTTTTGAATCATTTTCTGAAAAACTCTGGAATAGTTTATGAAAGCATCGCTAACAGTTACACTACATAAATGAATCTCTAAAGAAATTTCTAAATAAATCTCTAAAAAAAAATCTGAAGGAGTCTGTGAAAAGTTTTTGAAAGAATCGCTGGAAATTCATTGACATGTTTTTGCAAATAAATGGAGGAATTTCAAAAGTAAATCATGCAAGTTGCTTTGAAAGAGTTCTTTGTGGAGTTTGTAGAAGAGAAGGAATTTCTGGACAAATCCCTGAACATGAATTTATATTTTTTTGGCGGAACACTCGGATGAATCACCAAAAGATTTTTTAACAACGATTTTAGGAAGAGTTTTTGAAAAAAATGACGTTTTTTTTAAAGGAATCTTCAACAGATTCTCTATAATATATGTTTGCTTCGATTTTATGTAACATTCGATTTTATATATATTTGAAAAATTGAAACGCCCACTATAGTATTCCATGTAAAAATGGCTATCAGATAGCATAAGTATATTATAAGAATCACTTTAAAGTATCCCAAACATGCGTAAATTTCTACAATCTATGGACTAGTAGTCAATCAACTTGCAGTCTAATTTGAGTATTATTTTTAGTTTTCATGTAAAAAAACAGCATCTGGGTGAAACTAGGACTTGTTCCGTCCTTCTGAATATTTAAAAAAAACAGAGAAAATGTGATTTCACCACCGATGACAAACTTTCTTTCTTATATTAACTTTTTTTTTCGTTTGCGCTCCCATTCCCTACAGCTTTGTGATTTTGGAAGGGCGAGAGAGCCACTTACATGTTTTTTTTCACGAAATTATTTGCTCCTTCATAACTATGAGAAAAGTTATCTTTGCCATTTTTAAAAATTTGCACTTCATACCGGGAAATTTTCATTTAAATCTAATGAAATATTTGTTTTTATCTTCATTTGAGAATTTTTTAGCCCAGGCTAATTCATCTTGGGACCAGAGATGCCAGATATACAGATTTGTCTGTATTATACAGATTTTTAGAGGTTAATACAGACAGGATACAGAGTACAGAAAAAATACAGATTTCATGATCATGATACAGATTTTTCCTCCACATATTAAGTCCAAAATTAAGTTTTTTAGCAAGTTTTCAAAGATTATGTTGTTATAAGTATGAACAAATCGAATAAACTATATCTTTGCTGATTTTTTTATGTGTATTGCTGTTTGGTTGACAATTTGCTAGAGTCGCGAATTTCCAGTGAAATATTAAGTTGTAAGGAAAATTTAGGCTTGAAGTACTAAACATGAAAAATGACATAAAAGTTGGAAACTTTGCTGAACGAAAGACCTGGTTTTCTTTATGCTTTTCATTCTTATATGTAGAATGAAAATAATGAGAAAACTTACGAATAATGTTTTCGTTGAAAATTGAAAATAATGACAGTTTTTTAAAATATTAATATCGAATCGAACCTGAGAAGAAACAGCCAGTACACACCATTTCAAACAACTGAGTTACTAACTATAAAATTGTGTTAAAGATTAAAAATCGATAGCGCTTTTGGAAACTACAGAGTAGGAAAACAGCTTGCAAAAATATGATGCAAAAGGAACACGTCATATGTGATGGAAATTTTTGAACATTGTCAACGTTACCTTGCAGATAAAAAGAAAAGAATTGCGAATGCGAATTGAACTCAGGTCCTTTGGGTGTGAATATCACGCACTATCAATTTCGGCCATCTTAGCTTGTTAAAGCACAGAGAAGGCGGCATGGGATGGTTTTATTAATTTCGTTAAAAGGCGGAGAGTCGCCTAGTTTATGGAACACCGGTAATGGGAAGGGGTTTTTTTTTTTAAAGAAATTCTTGCAAAGATTTTTAAAGAAATTTCTAGAGGGCATTATTAAGATATTCCTTGATGAATTTCTCCAAGAATTCTTTTGAATAGATTTCTATGGGTTGCTTCTTAAACTCCAGCAAGAAATACTTTACACACTCTTTTGGATATTTGTTTAAAAAATATCGAAAATTTCTTATCGACGGATAACTCTATTAATATCTGCACGAATTCTTTGAGAAATTCATTCAGAAATATTTCCAAAGAATTTCTACAGAAATTCCTTAAGAAATATCTGAAGAATCTGGGATCTGGGATCTTTGCAAATGTTTTGTAATGCGTTCCACCAAGAATTTCCCGAAATGTTTCTCCAGGTATTTCCCCAGGAAGTTCTTAAGAAACTTCTTCTAGGATGTAAAAAGAGAAATTCGGGTGAAATACTGTTCCTTTCAATTCCACTAAGAATTTGCATCCCTTTACAGATACGTATTTCGACCTCAACTGTAAGGTCGTCTTCAGTGTCTCGTACTTGACACGACTAGACTTGACTGGAGTCGAGTCAAGTACGAGATACCGAAGACGACCTCACAGTTGTGGTCGAAATACGTATCTGTCAAAGGATGCAAATTCTTAGTGGAATTAAAAGGAACAGTACTTAATCCGATTTTCTTTTTACTTATCACTAACTTTACTTCCTCTAACTTTTTCTTTCAGAATTTCCTGCTTAGATTTATTCAGAAATTCGTATGTTAAGACATATTTGTTTCCAGAGATTTCTTCAAAATTTCAAAATTGAGAAGTTACTTCATGGAGTTTTCCTGAAAAAATAAAAATTCTTAAATTCCTCAAGTAAATTATTCACAAATCTCAAAGGGATTCATTCAGAAACTCTTCCCAGGGTTCTCCAAGATTTTTTGAGAAATTCGTTCAGTGATTCCTGCAGAAACTCCTTCATGTTTAAAAAAAATCTTGATAAACTTCTGGAGTAACTCTATCAATGAAAGAATTCTTGAAAATTTTCTGCAGTGATTCCTGGAAAATCAATGGAGGAATTTCTGGAGAAATCTCTTAAAAAATGGAGACATTGCAGACGAAGGTACTTGTGGACTTTTCAAGAAATCCTACATTGAATTTCTAAAGATTCCCTGGAGGATTTTCTGAAGGGATCTTTGGAAGAACTGCTGGAAGTACCTCTGAAAAATTGATCGAAAAAAAAATCTCGTGCAGTTTATGAAAAGATTTCTTGGGAGAATTCTTTAGAGAAACAATAAAGAAATTTAAAAAAATGGAAACCCCTCTTCAAATATTCTTTGAATCATTTCTTGAAAAAATCTTTGAAAAATGCTTATTAGTTGAAGTTCTGCAGCAGTTGTTGAGAGAATCTTTTGAAAAAAAAAGGAAAAAAATCTGAAGAAAGGTCTGAACAAATCAAAAGCAATGCCTGGGGGAATACCTCAAGGAACTATTGGATTAACTCCTGTAGGAACTTTCCAGAAAAATCATTTGAAAATTTCTAGATGAATTTCAATAAAACAAACCCTGAAAAAATGGAGTACAGTGGCGTTTCGGTTTTATCACTAGTCATTTTATTCACTACTCGCCAAATTCACTCTCGATTTTATCACGGTTTTCGTTTCGTTTTTATCACGCTTTTTCTAAAACATTGTGAAATCAACTTGAAATAGTACAGAACATAAAAATGTTATTGCGTAACTACCTTTTAGGGCTACCCACAGTCTGGAGTTGTCTTCACTATGAGATTAAAGAAAGAATAGCTTTTTTGGATGGAGCGGGTCTTAGTGAATTCTAAGTTTCATAGCAAATACAGGGGATAGACAAAATGATCGGGACAGGCAAAATTTTCACTTTTCAAAAAATGTTCAATTAGCTGTAACTTTTCGAAAAGTGCATCAAATATTCTAAAATTTTTTCTGTAAGTTCCTCAACTAGTTGTGTATCTGTGGACAAAATTTGGAAAAGATCGGACAATTTTTCACGAAGTTATAAAGAATTTTTGATAAAGGTAAAATTATCCGATAGCCAACTTTGAGCTGTTATATCTCCGGATTCATTGTACCGAATGCAATGAAATTTTGACCATTTATGACTTATATAATGAGCTATGAAAAACCATTGACTTAACTTAATATTCTTAACACGGAAGAAAATTATAACAGTTAGATTATTTTTCTTATAAAACACCAAATTATCCAAAACATCATCATCGTTTCAAAATTCAAGATGCAAATTATAGTTCATTTAGTTTCCCCCTAATTGACTTATATACAAGCGCGTTTTGAAGAAAAAGTAACAACATAGCCGCCAATAAATTGAAAAAGTAAAGGGATGCATATTAAAAATATACCACTTTACTAAAAAATCGTGAAAAAAATAAAATCGCTATAACTTTTTCGCTTGTTAAAAATTTCAAGTTATGTCAAATGTTTTCCAGAGTTCATTATATAAGTCATAAATGGTCAAAATTTCATTGCAATCGGTTCATTGAATCTGGAGATATAACAGCTCAAAGTAGGCTATCGGATAATTTTATCTTTTTCAAAAATCTTTATAACTTCGTGAAGAATTGTCCGATCTTTTCCAAATTTTGTCCACTGATACACAACTAGCTGAAGAACTTACAGTAAAAATTTGAGAATATTTGAAGCACTTTTCGAAAAGTTACAGCTAATTGAACATTTTTTGAAAAGTGAAAATTTTGCCTGTCCCGATCATTTTGTCTATCCCCTGTATATAACAAAAAGCAAATAATTTTATTTTAAGTCGACTGTACATTTTATTGAATACTAGCTGTCCCGGAAAACTTTGTTTTGTCAAGTTGTGGTGGTTGAACAACTGTTGAGGTTATTGCAGCACCTCACTCTACACTGGTTTGATGTTGATAGTGCTGAATTTCTTCTCGGCTAATAAAAATCAGTATTTCTACAGTTTTAATACTTTTTCGGATGATTTTCATAACTTTTCCCACATATAAACACAACCAGGTTCATGTAAATACAGCCAAAACCACCTAACCGGATGGCCCAGATGTGTACTAGACGGAGTAACCCTTTCAAACCCGACAATTTTCAATTTTTAGTAAAATTTTTAAATTTTTGATTTGTGAGTTGTGTTGATTGTTCGAGTGAGTAGTCAATTTGTGTGTTCGATGTTGTAGATTATGTATTTTGTGTGAATAAATTAAAACAACTTTTAGGCCCTGAGAAAGGTCCAATAGCCGAACCGAAACGTCGTCGTTGATAATAAATTAATCAACGCAATTCATAAGACTGTAATCCGAAAAATCAACAAACTTGTACTATATTCTCCTCGATTTTCATAAATTAAAATTATAGTGATGTTCAGTCATCAGTAGGTCGGCACCAAAGGCACGTTCTCCTCTATTTGGGATGTAGAGTCATTGAACATTTCCCATTCAAGGAAAAAAAAACATTTGAATATTTCTTCAAAGCTACGGTCCATACAAATTTTCTAAATTTTGTATGGACGAAAGTCTACGAGGGGGAAGGGCGTCTAAGATTACCCAAAATGAGTCAACGCAGTTTACATACAGCGCCTGAGCAATACAATCATCCACAAATTGCAAAAACTCTTGAATATGTGAATAACGATTCAAAAATTGTATAGCTCATCGATTTTTAATATAAAATTCACATTTAATTTTCATTTCGCCAAATTCACGGTTTCGCTACATTCATGGCTAAATTTTTTTTGACCGTGATAAAATCGAAAAACCACTGTAATCCTTTAGGTAGAAATTTAAACAATAATTTCTGGAATGGTTCTTGAAGTTTATTTTTTATTACACTAGCCTACAAAATAAAACGAAAGTCGTGAACTTCTGTCAACGACCAAAATTTTTGAAGCACAATTTAGCGCTGATTTCGAAACCGTGCTTCAAAAAAATTTAAGTAGAACAGTTTTTGAGTTTTAGCTTAATATCGAGTTTAACAACTTTTCAAAATATGGCATTTACTAAAATTCAAATATGTTGCGTTTTGTTCAACCAATTTAAAATATTTTTCCATAGATTAGCTGAATATAATACCATTCGATCACCTGAATTCAGGGTTTGCGTCAGATTGATGAAATTCAAGATATTGGCATGCATTTGCGACAATCTTCTTAAATTTTAGAAAATTTTTCAAAAAATTATGAAGAAATGTATAATTTTCAATACGAAAACAGCAATTTAAAAATTCTTTCTCAAAGTTTATTTGATATATCATATGTAGTTACAGTAAAAAATCATCTCAATCGGAGCATTGGCTACGTAGAATGAGATGTGTGAAGTGAGCGACTTTGATTAAAAATAGAACAAAAATCAATGTCAAATCATCAACCTTGTATGGTAAGTTGAAAAAATTTCCGCTCAACTGTAATTTTTTTCCTTCGCGTTTTTGATTCTGCACCAAAAATGATCATCAGCTTACCGAGTTCAAAAATGCTCTAAACTAGTGTTATCTTTCAATGTTTGTGTATTTTAAATTATGCTAATTCTTCATACAAACTGCAAATTTCTGAATTTCTGACAGAATCTCTGAATGTTTGTTGAAGAAAAATATCTCCTGGAATTGCATCTTTTCAAGATACGTGAGAAGAATTTCATGGAGAAACCCCTGGAGAAATTCATTAATATTTTTTTCAACGAAATGCTATAGAAAAACTCCTGGAAAAAATTTGGAGGAATTTCTCCAAAAATATTGAAAAAAAAATATATTAAGAAATATAAGCATAACTTATGTAGCAATCCCTGAAGGAATGTTCTCTTTAATCCTTTAAAGAATCCCATTAGAATTTTCGAATTTCTGTGGAAATCTGTGAACCAGTTTCAGGATATTATTTTGAGAAACTCCCAGGAAAGTCCCAGGGAAAATTCCTGGAGGAATCCCTGGAGAAATTTTCACAAAAATTCGGCGACATAAAAGTTAAGAATTATCAAGAATATACATGTTTATTTTACTAGGCAAAATCATAACGTTCTGCTATTTACACCATTTAGTGAAAACTTACTGCAAATATAAATGTTCGTGCAAAATTCGGGACACAAACATTTACATGTGCAACATACAGATATCTTACGGGGTCTGACTGGATTTACGGAAACTTGGTGTTTTTTGGCTTTCAGTCACAGTTTCAAAATACAGACAAATACACTCCCGTTCAAAAGTTTGGGGTCACCCCCTCAAAAACATGTCATTTTTTTAGGCCCATATCTCCGCCAATTTGCGTCCGATTTCAAAACCCTAGGTTTCATTCAAAAGATAATAAGTCAAAGAAACTTTGCACATGATTTAAAAGAAACTTTTTCAAAAAATTTTGTATGTAAACTTAACCCAAAGTTGCCAAATTTTCTAAAAAATGAATATACACTTACGGCAGTGTCGCTGGAAGTTGGGTCGACCAAATTTTAAGATGATAGCGGTAATATGACCCATTTTCTATTAGCTTTCAACTGCTTTTTACAGAACTTAGCTAAAAAATCTAGAAAAAAAGTTATTAAGTAAATTAATCCTTGATGTCATCGACCAAAAGTTTGGGGTCACCCCTCAATATGATGTATCGGCCAAAAGTTTGGGGTCACTTTCGTAAAACATGGAAAAGTGATTTGATGATATCTTCGTCATCTATAGTTCAATTTAAATTATTTTTGGCTCATTTCAAAGATAATTAACTAAATTTACGTTTGATGTCTTCAACTTAACGTATTTAACGATTTTTGTATATAAAAATGTTATGTAAAGTTAGCACATTTTACCACGCTTCAAAAAATGCGGCAACTTTAAGTTAAGTTTTAGTATGTAAATTTCAACAAATATGTGTGGTTCAATGTCTATGCAGTAAGTATCATTCATTTTGTTTCAAATAAGCCAAGAAGAATTAAAATTGAATGAAAGATGACAAAGATATCAACAAATCACTTTTCCATGTTTTACGATAGTGACCCCAAACTTTTGGCCGATAGATTTTGAGGGGTGACCCCAAACTTTTGGTCGATGACATCAAGGATTAATTTACTTAATAACTTTTTTTCTAGATTTTTTAGCTAAGTTCTGTAAAAAGCAGTTGAAAGCTAATAGAAAATGGGTCATATTACCGCTCTCATCTTAAAATTTGGTCAGCCCAACTTCGCTCCATGGATTCCCCATAGAATTTGCTGCTACCCAGAAATTGCCGCAAGTATTTTTATTTTTATAAAATCTTCCACAGACTCCTTCAGAAATTTTTCCAAAATTGTGTTCAGATTTTTTTCCTGGGAATCCTTTAGAAAATTCTCTGAAGATTCCTTCACAAATTTTCTATGAGATCACCTATCTGTACATATGTACGTTGAGTTATTTGAAATTCATAATTGACCACAGGTAGCCTAGTGGTTAAGGCTATGGATCGCCAATCCGGAGACGGCGGGTTCGATTCCCGTTCCAGTTGGGAAAACTTTCTCGACTCTCTGGGCATAGCGTGTCATTGTACTTGCCTCATAATATACAAATTCATGCAATGGCAGGCAAAGAAAGCCCTTCAATTAATAACTGTGGAAGTGCTCAAAAGAACACTAAGTTGAAGCGAGGCAGGCCAAGTCCCAGTGGGGACGTCGAATCATAAAGAAGGAAAAAAAGAAGAATTGACCACACGGATTGGTATTACCGAACATTTGCACTTTGAGTGAGTTGTTTTGTGATGCCAATCAGATTATGCAAGTCGACTTGAGCATCTCAGAACCCTTTTGAAAACATTAACAGGCTTAAAGATTATTATATTTTTCATGGGTCTCAATATATCCTTCATAACTGCTCCAATAAAGGCATGAAAGCCATACTAAATATCAACTATGACAAGAAAGCAAGGGCGCCCAACTTGACAAGTTATTCCCCTTCCACACAAAATACCAGAAATTTCTCATTTATGGTTGGTACTCACTCAGCTCACCTCACTCGGCACTAAAAACGCTTTCTCTCAATGCCATTACGTCACCCGTCATCTCGATGTTGTTACCTCGCTTACAGCTCATTAAATATGTCTAGCTGATGGCGGAGAGAATTATTCAATCTACGATCATTTTTACGATTTTCCCAGCATTTTTACATCCAGTTGAGGAATTCCCCGTCCGCCGTCCAAATTATCGCGCTCGATTCGATTTGGCCAATCTTTCGGTTCGCCTTCCCACCTCGCCATATCACTCACTACCTAAACTTTGTAAGAGGCTAATCGAAACTGGAACATCTCGATCAGATTTCCCCATTACAACAATCAAGGGAGGGTGCTTGTGTGATTAAATTGTGCCACAGTGCTGCAGCATCTAGTTTTGTTGGCGCCCCCGAAAAAGGTATCCCAAACGAGGTAAACAAACCGTTTATCGCACAAGATATCTTCGGCAAACCGTAAGGCGAATTTTCTCACACGGGCCAACCAGTTGGGTGGGATGGGATGAGTCACGAAACCAGTTACGTCCTCCTTCGCTACGTGAGTTTTGTATTTATTTTATACATTTTCTGCTGCTACAGTCAATGGCTTTGGGGCCCCAACCTTCCCCCCAAGTGGCACCGAGAGAGGAAATGGAATTCCAAGCGGATCATCTTTTTGGCCAGGTATGGTGGTTGTGGGCAATGCACTGCACCGCCAGACAAAAGGCGAAAGTAAAATTGGATGCTGGTAGCAGCAGCAGATTGGAGTGCATCGTACCCCTCGTTGAGTTGTGGTGGTGAATTGAGTAAATCGCTTGAAGTGAAGATTTAAAATATGACTAAGTTATACATATTCGATGCTGTGCTTGAAAAAGAAACCATGCACAAAGTGGAATTTTTGGTGTGACCTCTCAATTCTCGGGCTTGGTGGCCTAGTGGCTACCGCTTCTGATTCGTATACAGAAGTTCATGGGACAAATTCCTGGCCAAGCACTCTCCACTTACTTTGTATTATTCTATCTACTTCTTCTCCTTCTCTTCTCTACATGTAGAACTAAAGTATATTCATAAGTTCATAGCCATCGCTAGAACAGAAGCGGATTGAAAAAGCCGTTCCCTTTTCTATCTATTTATCACCTGGATATATCCTTTGACAAATTCCTCCAGGAAGAGTCTTCTTCGGGAGTTTTCAAAGAAATTTCTCAAAAGATTCATCTTGAAACTAGTCTAAATGTTTTATCAAACATATGTTCAGAAATTCTTCCTGGGCTTCCTAAAAGATTTAGGAAACTCCTTCAACGATGGCTATAGAAGTCTGTGAAAATAAACCTCCATGACATTTCTGACAAATTTCCTCCGAGGATTTTTTTTCTGTGGGATTTCTCCAGGAATTTCTCAAGAAATTTTTCTAGGGTTTTTGCAGAGGATTCTCCAGAAATTCCTCCAATGATTTCTTAAAAACATGCAGTTCTAGGGAACTTTTGAATAGATCTCATTCAGACCTTTCTTCTGCGATTCTTTTAACAGTTTTTACGGAAATGTTTCAGGGAAGTTTTCAAGAAATTTGTCTATGTGTATCAGTAGAGGATACTCCAGCTCTCCCAGAATGTTGTTTCCGAAGATTTCTCAGATTTTTTTCAAAATTTCTTGAGTGGTGCTTTAAAAAATTCGGATCAGAAATTTATTTTTCTTATTTTACAATCCCTAGAGAAATTGCATGAGGGAGTAACTGTCACGAATCCGCTGGATTGCTCTGATATTCACAAAGTGTTGTATGGTACCAGAGGTTTCCCTATTTTCCGCACCGGAGTCCCTGTTTAGCGGTACCTGGGACTTTTCCCACTTAACTCATCTATGGGACGTTTCTGAATGAATTTGTGCAAAAAAAAAAAGAAATCATCAAAATCCAGAACTTCTTCCAAGGATTCCTTCAGAAAATCTTTCAAGGATCTCTAAGAAATTTATTGAAGGGTTTCTTCAAGAACTCCACCAATAACTTTGTCTACAATTTCTGCAGACAATTTTTTAAAGAAATTTCTTCTAAGATTCCTGTATGGGTTTCTCAAGAAATGCTTCAGAAATTTCTCAGGCGATCAGTGGAGTATCTTTCAGAGTTCTTCCAGAAATTTCTCTTGTTTTTTTTCATCTAAGAATTAAGGTGATATCTTGAGCAATTTCCTCAGGTATTCTTTCAGACATTTGCACAGGAATTCCTCCAGAGACAACGTAGAATTTCTATAGATATTTATGACCAGGAATTTAGGCTGAAAATTTTTAAAAATATCTGAAAAACTCCAAAGGTATCACAACAAGTTTTTTACGGGATTACTTGAAACTCCCTTAGAGTTTATTTCGAGAACTCTTCCAGTATTTTCATACGATTTATGGAAGAACTTCTGAAAATTACATCGATAGAGGAATATCTAAAACAATTCCTGCAGGAATCTCCGAGGGAACCCCAGAAAAATATTTCTGACGGAGCTGCAGAAGTAATTTCTAGAAAAAAAAAATAAAAATCTTTGAAGGAATTTCTGTGACTTCCTGGTGGAAGTACTTCCA
Source organism: Aedes albopictus (assembly GCF_035046485.1). NCBI lineage: Eukaryota > Metazoa > Arthropoda > Insecta > Diptera > Culicidae > Aedes > Aedes albopictus. The sequence goes on along the minus strand of NC_085137.1, from coordinate 104,391,965 downwards.
CAGGAATTTCTAAGAAATTTTTAGAGAAACTTCTTAAAAACTGCATGGTAGAGCATTTGCAGCAATCCCTTGCTGAAATCCCCCGAATAAAACACTGAAATTCTTAAGAAGTCTCTGAAGATATTTTTGAATGTCTTAAACAATTCCTGCAGGAATCTCAAAAGGTATCATCAGGAGTTTTTTTTTAGTTTTTTCATTCCTCGAAATAGTTCTCAGAAATGTGTTAATACATTCCTACAGAAATCATTTCAAAAACTCTTCCAGTATTTTTATGCAATTTCTGGAAGAACTTCTGAAAGTAAAATCGATAGAATAATGTGTAAAACAATTCCAGAAATTTCTAAAGGACCCCCAGAAAATATTTCTGATGGAGCAGCAGAAGCAATTTCCAAAAATAAATACTCATGGGGTTTCTGGGAGAATCTCTGAAGGAATACCTCAAGAAATTCACGGAGGAACCCTTAGAAGAACTTCCGAAGGATAATTTTTAAAAACTTCATGGAAAGGCTTTTGCAGAAATCCTTTGCTGAAATTCGCGAATATTGAAAACTCTGAAATTCTGAAGAAATCTCTGGAGATCACCTGAGCTGTGGATTTTTTTCCAATTTAATCAATAATTTATCCATCTGTGCATATGTACGTTGAGTTATTTGAAATTCATAATTGACCACACGGATTGGTGTTACCGAAAATTTGCACTTAGAGTGAGTCGTTTTCGAGCATCTACCTCTACGTAGTTATCCGTCGTATCAAACAGACTGCGAACGACGCGTTTGATCGCCTTCCAGGTAGCAATTGTTCTTCCTCTACAAGTGGTTGGGGAAGCGGTGCCTGTACGATAGGCAAACAGTTTCAAACAATAAACAAATCGCTTTCGCTCTTCGTACATATGGTTATATTTGCGGTTTAGGGGAAGATGATATGGATGAATGTTTCAGGGATTCCTCCATAAAATCTTCTAGGGATTTGTAAGAAATTGGAATTTGAGATTTTTCCAGGAGATTTTTTTTTATTCTTCAATCACTTAACCTAATTTACAGCTCTATTGTCCACCAGGGCACTGCGTGAGCGATTCCAATTGGAAGCTGTATATACACTTTGTACAGCGCCTAAATGTATTCTATTTCTAATTGTACTACATCAAACTGATTGCTGTTGCGCTGCTTTCACTTCTACTCTATCATGGTAGGATGATGAGCACGAGGATGTTGCTGTGTTGGCTGTTGGTTGTTCCTATTTCCAGTCCGATTGGGGGTCCATTATGAGTTGCCGTTCGCCGATGTCCAAATATCAGGGTTCATTTGAGCCATGGGCTCAGAAGAGGGTCAATGTCAGCTGCTCTCAGGGGGGAAAGAGCAACCGACGAAAGTGCCGGGGCTGGGATCGAACCCATGACCATCTGCTTATTAAGCAAACGTGTAGCCACTACGCCACGGGCCCCGGCTTCATTCAACAGCATTGTTTGGCTTCTTTTCTAAATTGCTCTAGCGGTTTCTTCAGACATTCTTCCAGGGATTACTATTTAAAGATTTCTCCAAGGATTCCATAAGACATGCTTCTATGGGGCTGTCCATAGACCACGTGGTCATAAGGGGGGGGGGGGGGGTGTGTTCGGCCAATGACCATTTTGTATGGAAGAAAAAAAAATGTATGGACTAATGACCACGTGGGGGGTGGGGGGGGGGAGTTTGAGAAGTCCCAAAAAAATGACCACGTGGTTTATGGACAGCCCCTATGGCTTCCTTCAAAAATTTTTCCTGAGCTTCGTTCAAAAAATCTTCGAAGGTTCTTAAGGATCGGAATTTAATCAAAGATTTTTTCAACGTTTGTTATGGAAATTGATCTAACGATTTCTTCAGAAACTCTTCAAGGAATTCCGTCTTCACAGATTTCTACAAGGGTTCTGTAACCTATAATTAGATCAATTTTTGAAGAATTCCTTCAGATTTTTTTCCAGGAATTCATTCAGGCAATCTTCTAGGTGTTTATTTGGAAAATTCATCTAGGACTCCTTTAGAAATTTCTCCAAAAATTCCCACATTTTATCAGAGATTTTATTAATATCTCCAGAAGTTTTCCCTGTGATTCTTCCAGAGATTTGGATGATTTTTCATCTTTTTTTAGTTCTTCAAGCAAAAATTCTTCTGGCATACCCTGCCTAAATTAATAAGGAGATAACCTCAACTCCTCAATGTATTTTCCCACAATTTCCTTCAAGATTTTTTCCATAGATATATCTAGAATTTTTTCCTCGGATTCTTTCAAGAATTAGTTTATTTTGTTTTCAGAAAAATTTCCTAGAAATGTTTACATGAACTTCTTGCAAATTAATGCTTTTGAAAAAGTGAGTAGGGATTCAAGTCGGCCATTGTGTCAACCAAACTTTCTCTGATAATTATCTCAAAGAATTTCTCATGGATTTTTTTTTTCTAAAATTTCTTAAGAGATTTTCGTAGCAATTCCACCAGGGATTTCTCAAGAAGTTCCTTGGGATATTCCTCCTTGAATATATTCAGAAACTCTTTCTTTGCTTTCTTCAGGATTAAATTTCTTCAGATGTTTCTCCACGAATTCTTTCAAGAATTCCTTCAGAGATGCATACAGGAACTTGACCATAGAATTTTTCGGTATTATTTTTTCAGGGATTAATTGAAAGACTCCATCAGAAGTCTATTTAAAGATTCGGCCAGGAATTCCTTATGTTTTTTCCTTTAAAGAAATTTACAAATTGCTTCAGAAATATCTTCAGAGACTTCTTCAGTATTCCAAACATTTCTTTGGAATTTTAGTAGGATTTTTTTTCCAAATTTTGTCCATTAATTTTTATTTAAGAAATTCTTCCTGGAATTCATGGAATTTCGTCATGGATTTTATCAAACAAATTGCCAAGGATTCAATCGAAACTATCTCTAGAGCACCCTCAGAAATTTTATAAATTCAACTAACGAGGATTTCTACATAAATTGAACCGATAATTTGAAAAAGAATATGGCATGAATTTCATGAAAAAATCCTGCAAGGGCAAAGGATTTCTTTAGAAAATCTTTCAAAAGTTCCTTCAGAATTTCCTGAAATGAAAGACTCCGTCGGAAATCCATCTAAAGATTCGGCCAGGAATTCCTTATATTTTTCCCAGGTAATATACAAATTGCTTCAGAAATATATACAGAGACTTCTTCAGTATTCCAAGGATTTCTTTGGAATTTTAGTAGATTTTTTTTTCCAAATTTTGTCCCTTGATTTTTATTTCAGAAATTTCTATGGGGTTTCCTGTAAAAAATCTTTCTCAAAATCCTTCAGTAATTTGTTGAGACTTAATTAGCTTATTGAGAGGTACTTTTAAAATCAAAGTACAGGTTGTAGGCGTAGGGCCCATATAGCCGCGGCGGTAAACGCACGGGTATTCAGCATGACCATGCTGAGGGTGACGGGTTCGATTCCCGGTCGGTCCAGGATCTTTTCGTAAAGGAAATTTCCTTGACTTCCTTGGGCATAGAGTATCTTCGTGCCTGCCACACGATATACACATGCAAAATGGTCATTGGCAGAGGAAGCTCTCAGTTAATAACTGTGGAAGTGCTCATAGAACACTAAGCTGAGAAGCAGGCTTTGTCCCAGTGAGGACGTTACGCCAAGAAGAGGAGAGGAGGTTGTAGGCGTAGAAATATAAAAATAACACTAACTTACAAAATTTAGAACTCGGTAAGAGGTGATGATTATTTTTAGTGTATGTAGAACCACACCCAGATTTTTTTTTTTTTTTGATTATCCATACAAGGCTGTCGATTTGAAATCGATGTATGTTCTATTTTTAAGCAAAGTTGCTTCCTTCATACATCTCTTTTTCCATAACCAATGCTCCGATTGAGCTGAAATTTTTACTGTAACTAGCTTACATCTGACATTTGGGGCTATTCATAAACCACGTGGTCATGCTAGAGAAGGGGAAGGTTGGGCCAAAGTTCACGGTCCATACTAATTTTTTTTTTTTTGTATGAACAAAAAACCACGCGGGGGGTATGAAAACTCCCAAAAAATGACCACGTGGTTTATGGACAGCCCCTTTCAAAAGTACGCTGAAAAGGAATTTTAAATTCATTATTTCTTACTGAAAAAATACAAATCTTCATTATTTCCTTTTTTTTTGTTAATTTGCTCAATGTTAAGGAGATTGGCCAACATAATCACCAATATCTCGAAACGCATTAATTGTATGAGAAAATCATGTTCAGATGATCGTAATACATTATATTGAGCTTTCTATTTATGTAAAAAGATTGAAAATTCGTTGACTGCATTGCAAGTTATGTGAATTTCTGAAAATTCCATATTTTTTAAGAACTGTAGAGCTCGATTTTCAGGAAATTTCAAAAACTGTTCTACTTAATGCCGTAGATAAAAATCTTAAGGCTTTTCGATCTTTGGAAATATATTTCAGTAATTATTGAATTCGTATATTTCAGAAATACCACACAAATCCAAGAAATTTTCTAACGTTTTCTTCTTTGTTATTCCCAAGTAACAATGAATGCTAAACAGTGAGAGTATTAGCTGAACATTTGTTGATTAATGATGGCAGTTGCTGAATACAATGATAACTGAATATTGGTCTGAAGTATTGCTTGTTCAACCTCTTTAATCAGCAATACATAGATAGCTGAATATCAAGTTGAATAGAATATTATTCATCTCTGCAACCAGCCTTGAAACGTACACCAATATGCAGAATTAATCATCTGTTGTTCAACCTTAAATCAAATAATTTTTGACAGCTGACCCAAGCAGTGTTTTCAAAGAGCCCACATAGCTTCTTCAGCCTCAATACAGCTTTAGCTCAAGTTATGTTATTGATTATTCAGATACAACTGAAGCATTGCTCTCGTTTTCGAGGATATGTATACAATTGTGTATGGTGTAGGTGATAAGGTGAGTGACTATAAATCAGGAGTTCCGAGTTGAATTCCCAGTTTCCCATAGTTTAATTTGTACATTACAAAGAATCTCTTCTGGAAATTGAAAGCCACAATTGGTGAAAGTTAGTTTAAATAATGTTTTTTTTTTTATTTTTAAATTTGGTTAAATGGTTGATAACTTTAATGTATTGCTGACTAAGCGCAAATTAAGCCTTAAATCAGACTTTCGATGAACCTTAAACCAGCTTAAGGTTGGAAAAAATCACCAAAATTAAATGTTTGGGGGCTGAATTAAGGAATGTACATGTTTCGCTCAGCTTTTGTTCAAATGAAGGCTGGTTTAAAATGGTTGGAAGAACGATTACTCAGCATCAAATTGTTACCTGGGTTCCCAAAAAATTCTGAGGATCTCTTCAAATTTTATTATAGAGATCTTTGTGAATGGACTTCCATCTTTTTTGGGTTTTCCTGAAATTCACCTCTAAAATTTACCGAAGAAAAGTTTTCAGAATATTCTAAAACAATTTCTCTAATATTTTCATTACCAACATGATGTGTAACTTTATCCAACGTTCCAAGAATACAAGTTTCTAAAAAAAATATTTCCAAGATATCCATCCATAAGAAGCAAAAAAAATCCCGAATCTCCACAGGAGGTTTAGAGTGATCCATAATATATTTCTTGAAACATTTCTATGGAAAATGATCTTTCCGAAAACCACTGGGAAAATCTGTTGAGGGGCATCGTGGTTGGAAGGAACCTTTATAAAATACTTAATAATCCCTACAAGAATTGCTACTGAAAACTTTGATAGAAAAAATCCTGGGAATTCTTTGCAAACATCGGAGGAGAAATTCTCGGAGGAACCCTCTACAAACAAGTCAATTTTCAAAGTTCCGAAAATGTGCTTCGATTATTTTCCCAGAGAGGCTTGGGGATTTTTTCAGCATTTCCTCCAGGTGTTCTCCTTGAAAGTTCCTATTTAAAGCAATTGCACTTTGTTTACTGGAATTTTTCAGGTATTGTTTAATAATTTCTTAAAATAATCTTTCAAGAATTATTCTAGAGTATTTTCAAATTCATAATCACTTTAAAAGGGATTTCATGTGACGGGTTAAAGTAGGTATTTTTTCCAAGAACACCCTATGAGTTGTACATCGATTTCACTGGAAATTATTAAAAAGGAATATATTGAAATTAAAATAAGAGTAAAATTTCTTTAAATTTACTTGTAGAGAGCTTGCAATTATCAAGTAAAATTGGTCACGTTGATTTACGAACCAAAAGTTAATTTTCGTTCTGTTTCAAGGATTCGTAAGCTCTAAAACTACGCATAACATGGCTATAGGCCCTAAAATAATGCAATATGTATATGGAAGCACAATCCATAGTCCAAAATGACGATATGAAAATCTGGCTAAACTTTAAAGATGGATTTGTTGTACACGGATTGTACTAATCGTGCCCACATGTGAACAAAATTTCATGAGAATCGGTTCAAAATTGACAGACCCGTGCAAAAAAAAAATAATCGGGTGTGGGTACTTTATTTATTTTATGGAATCCAGTCTGTTTGTTTGTTTTTCGCCAGAAGTGAATATTGGTGATAGAACATCTGCATCAAAATCAGGACTGGAGAGTGCACCGAACTAGTCTAAATCATCACCCTGGCAAACGCCAATAACTGTTTCCTTATAAAACAGTCCCAATGATTTGATCTAAAAATAAATTCCATAACCGTCGCCAAGTCATAGCTGGAAATGTGCACAAGCGCATGTGTTTTCCACAAGCCGGTTAGCGCATTCCGCTGAGCTGTACACTTCCATCGCATCCGATTGCATCGCTGTTTACCGCGCGCCGGGCCGTGCAGTGTTCAGCGGATAAGCAGCCCTAACGATGATGACGTGATGTTATTATGACTTTCCTATCCTAAGTTCATTGCCGTCCCGTCATCGTCGTCGTCGTCGTCGTCTGTCTCTCTGGTATGGTACTGGCGCGAAAGAAAGGAAGCCGCGCAGCATAGGCGGCACACGGTAACTCAAGTGCACATTACAGACTTGAGCTCTGCCTGGCTGATGGCGGCGTAGTGCGGTTTATGTTGTGAACTCTAGTATAAGCACAAACAGAAACACACATCATCGCATCCGAGCCCCTAAGATGAATGATGTTCCCTCTCGCTGGCTGTTTCGGATGATGCCGGTTTTGCCCGTTACAGATGAAATAATACGCACAGCAGACTAGCAGCACAACAAAACAACATATGGTCGAGGTTTCGGTTTTGGACTCAGAGGCGTAGGTTGGGTTCTTTCTGGGTGGAGTTTAAGAAATACATAGGAGAATTCACCGGACACCCAACAAACATAATTGCTGTACAATGGCTGAATAAATTGCTCTTAAGCTTGATTAAAAAAAAATGGATTAATAAGCTGTTATTCAGCTCTCAATGTAACTTGGGTAACTTATTCAAGAATTTTCATTTAAAAAATATATCAGATATCCCTATCTGGAAAACATTGGAAAACATATTTTTAAAATTAATCAAGGAACTTTTACAAAAAAAATGTTATTTATCAGGAGAAACGCATTGGGTTTTTCTTTCAGTAACTACATGTTCAATTTCCTAGATTATAATTTCCATTTTAAATTTCTGTAAGGAAATTCCTATGAAGACCCTAGCTCCGCTAACGCTCCGGTCGTTGCGTTGCGCATTGCGCGAAGAATCTTGTGTGCTATGTAGGTATAACAGATTAATCCAGTTTTAAGCTGGACTGACTGACGGCTGCTGACAAGATGAAGGAAAAAGTTGTTGTTTGATTATGAAGCGAAAGAAGATGGGCTCTAATTGGACAGGCTATGAAATATTGCATTTGCTTTGATTTATGCGCTTGGTAGTGTGGAAGATCATGAAAGATTTTGAATGAGAAGGATCAGAAGAAGCAAGCGATTTTTGCAAATAGATGTTTCCTAACTTATTTGTTATGTTAGCAACACGAATCAATGATGTATTAAAACTGCATTTTATTTCTTCTTTACAGTTTGTAAGGAGTGGCTTGTTCGAGAGGATAGCGCTCTGGCCTACCAGCTGCAAAATAAAGAAAGTAAGTGTATGCAACCATATGTACGATAACAGCTGCTAACAAGTTTTTCTTGTACTCATGTTCGCAGTTTCTGAGCACTACAAGGGCAACAAACATCGTAATCAAATCGTCCGCCAAGACTTTCCAACTGCTCTGTCCGAGCAAATCCGGGAAAAGGAAGATGCCGAGCGACAAGCGGCCTTGTACCATCAAATGATCAATGAGCAGTACGTGTGTAATACAGATCATCATTCCAACGAAATTTATTAAATTTGTTCTTTTTAACCTTCCAGGGAAGAAATGGATGCCAAAGTAGCACGCGACATTGCTCAGCAGTTAAAACGTGAAGCGGAACTAAAGCGCCGACTAGAAGCGGAGAAAGGTGAAATGTTGGCCCGAAGGCTGCAGGAACAGGCGTTGATTGGGGGCGGTAGAAAGTCCCATCGCCCGGTTGAACCTGAACTCGCTTTTCCACTGCCACCAAGAAACCACCCAAAACCTGTATCACACCAACAGCAAGTGCCTGCGAGACCACCCTCGCTTCACCATGCTTCTCCGTACATCGCTCATTCACCACCGGGTCCTTCCTCCGCTGTCGATCCACCAGACCTCCACTATGCATCACTCGAGCTAAACTCCCCGAAGCGACCTCCTCCGCATTCGATGTTTCAGGATGGACGAAACCCTTCCGCAAACATATACCAGGAAATCGCACACAACCCAGCCTCGAACTACAACCGCTACGATGAAGATGAGGACGGCTACACAAACATCAATCTCCACTCACACACCCCGGAGAAGAAACAACCTGCCTTTCCTAACAACGCTCGAAACGGTTCGACATCCGTTGACATAGTGGACAGCATCCGACAGTACGATTTACCCTACGACGGAGACTACAGCTATCAACTGCCTCCTCCACCGTCGCTGAACGACATCACCGGCCACAGTCAACAACGGTTTCCGAACCACAGGCCCAGTCATCCATCGGAAGCGTACAAATACAACAACAACGCCAACCCCGAAGACGACTTCCGTAACAACTCCAACTTCAACAAAATCTCTCCGGAAAAAATCGTCACTCCCCCGTCCCTGGCCGGAGCGATAGGTGGCTCCTCCTTCGGAGGACCTAGCCGGAGTTCCCGCGCATCGGCCATCAACTACAACGTGTACGACGATGACGACATCGACGAAGCACTTGCTCAACCACTGCCATCCAACCACTCAGCCCAGCTCAATCAAATTGGACTGCCGCCGATGAACGGTGGCGCCGCGGATCTCGGCACGGCTTCCAGCTCTGGTGCCAGTTCAAAGTATCACAGCTCCGGCAGTCACTCATCCCATCACCATCATCACCACCAAAATCCACATCTCTATCAGAACCACCATCCGCATCACGCCCAACAACTCCAGCAGCAGCACCAGCAGCAGCTACAACAGCAGCAACAACAAAACCTGCAAGCTTCGGCACACCACAGTCAGAGCCACCAGGGCCCGTCGCCGTCGCATTCCAAAAGCGGCAGCTACGAGAAAGCCGACCGGATACGGGCGCTCAAGGAGATCGGACTGCCACCGGATGAGATACAGGAAATCGACAAGAGGCTAGAACAGGAACTGAAGGATGAGGTGAGTTGCTGGCGGGACTCGTGGATAATCATCATTTTTGTACTTGTTTCAGTTCGGTTTGGTATTTATGATTTTCGATCTGAGCGGGTCCGTTTCTAGTGTCATGTGCTATTTTTGAATATCATGACTAGAGGCAGACTCGTTTAGGTCCGGGATCGTTTTCTTCAGTTTGTTCTGTGTTGGTTAAACTTGATATTTTCTCATCAGTTTATCAGTTATTTTCGATGGACTAATCTAAGTTGTATAATTTAGGAATAATAAAATATAACTTACTTTTAGTTTTTTTAGACTTTTTATCATATTTTGGTATCGTTCTCAAAATCGTGACGGTATGCAGAAATCTTAAATATTTCAAAGAAAACCATTATCTTTCTCCAAGAGGTCTTTAACTTTTTTTTATCTGTATTAACGAGATTTTTAGCCCTAGGCTAGTTCATCTCGGGACCCACACTTTACTTCCCTTCCGAAGGAAGAACTCACATTTTGTGAGTTTGTCGGGAGTGGGATTCGATCCCAGGTCCTCGGCGTGAAAGTCAAGTGTTCTAACCATCACACCAGGTCCGCTCCACGCCTTTAACTTATCCTTATCAGTAAATATTCAAATCAGTAAATTATTGGGCGAATTAATAAAGTATTGCTGAAGGATTTTATGGTAAAATCTATGCGAGATATTCTAACAAAATTGCAGCAGGACATCACAGGTGAATTTCAAATAAAATGTCTACTTAAATTAAAAAAAAAACATTCGCTGAACATCTCATTGAAGTGCTGCACAAGTTATTGACCTAATAGCAAGATTATCTTGTACCGACTTTTGGAACACTCCAAGCAGTATACCCTCTTCGGTTTTGACTACCACCTGTAGTCTTCCTCAGAGCCACAAATTCATTAGAAGATTGCATTATGAGTTGTAACAATTCATTTCAGTCAATAGAAATCAGTATGATGTTTTCAAAAAACGACATTCATAGAAAAATTACTTGAGAAAAATATTGGAAAGGTTTTGTGAAATCACGTACCAGTTATCTCGAAAAAAATATCCTTGAATTTCCTAGAGAATTTCATATAAAATATCTATGAACTCGGTGGCTTCTTAGCGTTCTTACCAGGAGTAAATTTTAATAAAGCACTATTTATGATACGTCTACAGTTTAATGTCCCTGTTAAGGAACATTGCCCAAAATGACCTGAATGTAGGCTATCAAAATGAGATTGATGAGATCTCATGATGCTCTATTGCGCCATAACACTACAAATGTGAATTTAAGTTGGGACAATATTTACAGATTACATAGAAATAAAACTTGTAATACTACCTAGGTATTCCTTTTACCGCAAAAGCTATGAAAGATTTTTAGACTGTCGGACTAGTTTTGAAACTACTACGCAAAGCTGTTAAGGATTATTTTCACTAGAATTCGGAACTATTTTTCATCTTAAGTTCATAAATTCTGAGCAAAAGTACTTACTGAATATTTAATCATATAATCCATTAAATTTAATTTATTTGTGTACCAATAATTTCCTACTCTTGGCCAGTTAAACTCGTGATCAACGGGTTAACTTCCTTTCCGAAGAAATAACTCTACTTTTTAGACTATCAGAAGAGGAGTTTGATCCCTGACCTCTTTTTATTTATATAAAAGTTAGGAGCGAAGATGTTGGAGAAATTCTCATAGTTGCAAACATGTTCGAAGTAATCCTAACAAAATTCTTAAAAAAAAATCAAAGGTCTAAAAATCTTTCCTGTTTCTGGATTATAAACTGGAACCTCCGATTAGATAGAAACCATTTAGGTAGGATCAATTTACGTAGCACTGTTTAGCAACTTCCATTAGGATAACATAACTTAAATAGAATTTGGTTATGTTGTGAGCAGTTGGAGTTCTTTCACGAGCAGACAAGAATATCTAAATCATAGCTCATATCGAAAAGTATTTGATGTCATTTCTCAATTTTGATGTGTTATTTAAAGATTTAGTGAATATCGTAACTTTCACATAAAGAAGGATTTAAAAACAAATTAAGTTCTTCTGAACGAAATGGAACATATACACCCAGCCCAAAGAGATGGCTTAGTGAAATGGCATGTGTTCTTTTGTCAGTTGTGGAAACGAAGAAACTTATGCTCTTATTTCCCTTATATTGAGTCACTGTTGAGTGGTAACCATTCTCGCCTACGAATCCTAAGGTCGATGGTTTGATGCTGAAAATTTGCGGATTTTTTATGTCTCAAGGAAAAAAGGTTGTTTTACAGAAACAACGGTAGAGTTGGGATCGTTTACAGGGTGCGGCAGGAAAAATGCGAAAAATTCAAGGCGCTTTCACGAGCTAAATATGAGATATATATGACTATTTCTTCATGATAGTGAATCAGTCAATACTAGCAATACAAAATTAAAATTATCATATTTGATTTTGAATTTGTGATAATGTAGGCCTAAAAAGTATCAATTCTCGGATACTTTTTCAAAACGACGTATAATACACGCAAATCCTATGTTGATACGTCGTTTTGAATAAGTATCCGAGAATTAACTGCGCGTCTAATGGTCATAAGTTGAAATGGCTAATATAATAAATATTTCAACTGTAATGTGATGAAAAACCATGCCTTACTAATCCAGCGCCATGTAGTATCACATATTAGATGGAATCAGAACGCATATACGAGATAAATTTAAATTATTAATTTTATCAGATATGAAATTTTCCGACCTGTTTACGCTGAAAAGGGTTTGCAAATGCAGAATGTCTTTAGTTTCAGGCGCTGTCTTGTAAAGGCTAGTGACAGTGGCCGAATTAGATAAAAAAACTTTAAATAACTTGTCAGAAAATAACCCTGTTAGATCATGGAATGTTACAACATAGATTGGTTAATGTCAAATGGACGGATATGAGGTTTGAAGTTGGAAAACACCCGCCGCATACTGCAGAGAACGTGTTTAGGATTTAGGATGACTAATTAATGGTCTCAAAAACATTCCTGAACCTAAGCCATCGGATCAACATGCATAACTTGTGACCTCTTGCTGTATTATGAATAAGGTTTACACTCACGAAGGCGCCTACATCAATGTTTTAGTTAGCTATGAGTTCAATGACTGTCGAAGAGAATTGAGGAGGTCTGGAGTATAGGCCTTCGAAAGCAGAAAAGTTTATCTATTGGAGCGTCATCAACGAAATTCATGCTTACATAGCATCATGAAACTAAGTGCTGTCAAGTGGTGAATGTTTGAGGGTCTCCAAGTTCCTTTGGGTATACGTCATCAGATCTACTAGGCAAGCTACAAAGTGTAAGCAGTCGAATGCAATTGAAGGCTTTCTGAAACCTACGGAAATACAAAGAAACCACTCTAAAACCCATCTATTGAAAGCCTCTGAGAAACTTACGGAAACGCCCATAAATGCCTAAAACTCCGTCTGAAACACCTTGCAACACATTTGAACGCTTTGCAACATCTCTGAAAAGCTTTTGAAACTCCTTGAGACCTCCATGAAGTTCGCCTTAACCTGTGAACATGCCTGTGAAGACCAATAAAATTCATATGAAACCCCTGAAATTAGAACTCTGCAACGCATTGAAAACTTATTGAAATGTTTTGAAACACTTCTGAAAACCCCCCATAAAATTACTCTGAAGCTTACCCAAGACCCTGGGCAGCATCCGAGAAACCTTCTAAACCCCCCTGTTGAAACGCCTCTTTAATTACCCTGTAATTTCCCTGAAGTTCATCTGAAATCCCATATGAGACCTCCTGAAACTCCTCTGATACCTCCACGGTGAATATCATTTAGCATTTTTCAAAGGTAGTCCGTGACATTTACCTTAAATATTCGAAATATAGCGGTTTTTCCGTGACTTTCTTGCAGAACTGGTTTAGGCGCACAAGTTTTCCATATACCATATTCTCAGGTTCAGCTTTAAAAATGAGCTGTAGGTGGTTGAATTTAGATATGACGAAATGAAATTTTCAGCGCTGCTTGAAACACCTCTGAATCCCCCTTGAAGTCCCCCGAAGGCCCACCCTCTAGAGTCATTCAGAAATTCCTCTGCAATCATCCGAGCTAAAAAACAAAGAAATGAAATAACTCTCTGGCCTTGCTGCTAAAAAAGCAGTCGGTGCCTACAAAACACCGTAACATTTTTTTCAATCTTCGTTTTTCAACTAAATGTAAAAATGTTATACTGTTGAAAGCCTTGTAGACTCGGCTTTAAAAAAAATGTAAAAAATGGGCTATGCAAATTCAAGCAGAGGCACCGCACAGGGAAAAAACAAGGTATAAAACGCGAATAAATTTAATGTCTCTGCTCGGAGTGGATGGATTTGAATGATTTTTTGACACAAACTGCAAAAATAAATACAGTCTCGGATAACGGGTGCGTCATTCGCCGTACGATGCTGGAAATCGGTGTATTGGGCCCGTTTTACCCCACTCTCTTTCTTTGTCACCTTTTTGGAAAAATCATGAAGTGCAAAACACATAATTTATTTAATTCGTGTTAGTGTAAAACCTTCTGTAGTATCAAATGGAGCTGGTTTGGCTCACCGCACGGCCTTAAAATTGAAATATCTTCAAATAACCCCGACATCCCCTATTTCTTTGAACTTTCGCATGCTTCTTCGCCCAAAGCGGAACGCAATTCATAAGAGCAGAACCAACCCTATGTCAAATTGCCGATGCTATGGAAAGTTTTTACACAAATACGAGTTGAATAAGGCATTTATTTAGCACGCCAGACGGGAATAGATGAAGATTTTCTTAACCCTTCACCTCCTTATCTGAAACTATAGGGATTTTTACAGTTTTTGTCAAAAATTCATTCGAATCCATCCACTCCGAACAGAAATATTGAATTTATTCGCGTTTTATACCTATTTTTTCCACTGTGCACCGCCTTAAAAACAGCGTTAACCTTCCTAATGCATCACGTCGGCAGCAGCTCGCTGGCGTAGTGCACGTTTTGGCTCAAAATTGACCCTAATACACAATGAGGGTTGAATTGTCGTTAATGCTCATACATCTGCTGTAAATCCATATAATTAGTATATTATTTTGCCATTGGAAACCGTTACCACTCATCTTTCTAGAAAAACTATCGAACGTAGTCGTAGCAAGGAAAAGAGCAAATGGGGGTCACCATTGTTTGTGTGCTCGCCAAACATATAAAAATACTCTTTATCTTTTGAATGAGACTTGGAATCGGACGCAAATTAACGAATATATGGGCCTAAAAAATACATGTTTTTGGAGGGTTACTTCATACTTTTGATTGATAGTGTATTTTGGAAGAAAAAAAAATAAACATGTTGGAAGTTAGGTAGCGTTGAACACTCGGGTAGCGTCGAACCTTCAGGTACGTGGACGGCGGCAGTATGGTTGGTAGGTACAATTGTTGGAGAGATGGTACAGGTACATATATTATTATGGAAAAAGATTGTTAAATTGTATATACCAGAATGGAATAAAGAGAGTGACGGTTGCTGATTGAGGTATCAGTCGGCAGCCGTCTAGTTTGATGGAAGATGTCTTGAGTTCTTTTTATTTATTATTAAGAAACAGGCATCGATGGAGTTAGCCTCGCTATGGCCTGCGTGGCCATGGTGGACTAGCTTCCAACAAAACATAGTCGTAATGAGGAAATAGAAAATAGGGTGAGGTGTTAGCTTTAGATGTTCGCCAAACCTTTATTTTTTTCTTTCACAAATCCTTAAGCCCAGTTGAGTGTTAAAAAATAATCGTTAAAGAAATTTCTTGGTGGATAACTGTCAAAAACTAAGAATCATTTTAAGTCAAATAAACTAGACGAGGTTCTCTAACAACCATCATTAAACAAAAATAAACGCTATTTGGTTTTATGACGGTTCTAAAACTTTTGCAAAATGAAATGGTCATTAACATACTGCTTGGGCTGCGACTGACATTTGAATCATTGTTTTACAACTGTCAAAGAAAATTTCTTGGACAATTCAGGTCCTGAAATTCCACCAGAACCGCAAATAACTGGGTGACTCAACAAAAGTCAAAATTGGTATGGAGAAATATCTACGACGTCAACGTAGTTTATGTGTTTACGCCTTAGGTATTAAAGCTCAATAAAATGACGTAAATCTTAGCCGGAGCTAGGGAAATCAGTATAGTGGATTTAGAACTCAATTGGTTTCTGAAATAACTTCATTGACTTCAGCTGGCACTACTAAATAGATCACCAGGCGTTCTATACAGCGCACTGTTTCCAACGTTATGTTTAACGCTTGGGATTTTTCAGGAATGTTTCACGAAATTCTTCCAATGATCCCTACTTTGGGGTTTTTTCGGAAAAACCTCTAGAAATTTCTTCAAAAATTATTCTGTGCGAATTCCTCAAACGACTCCATCGAGCATTCCATATAGTAATTTCCATAGAAAATTTCTTTGGAATTCCGGATATTATTCCGAGAATTCCTCAAAAAAATAATTGAGATTTCTTAATAGCATTTTTTATGGCATTTGTTGAGGAATTTCACCAGATTTTTTAAGGCAATCGTTTGAATTTTTTTCCGAAGTTTTTTGGGCATTGTATCTAGGGATTCCATCGGAATTTCATCTAGCTATGTGATAAAAAAAATCTTCGATGAGTCTATGTCGAATTCCTTAAGGAACTTCTTTGGTTTAATCCTCCAAGAAATCCAACTGTAACCTCTTCAGCGATTCCTTGGGGATTTAAAACATGAATCATTGGAGTTTTTCCGCTATTCATGTAGGGAATGGTCATCAAGTACTTTATTGATAATTCCTTCAGGAACTTTGGCAAATTCCTTCAGGAGTTTCTTTGAAGAATTCTTTCTTGAGTCTTAGGTGAACTTCTGCGGGATTTATTGATGAATTCTTCCAGCAATTATTTCAAGAGTTCCTCCAGGATTCTCAAGATATTCACCGAAGTTTATCTAAGGACTTTATCCAGGAGAATTTCTGGAGAGATTCGTAAGAAAAAAAACCCAGATTAATCCACCTAGTGGTGATAGTGCCTTTCTCGTCGAATAAGTTATCATGATCTTTCCGACGACGCAATCAATCTTGTTTTAGAGTCAGTGAACAGCCCCAAATATCTGTGCTTTGGTAACGGACGAGAAGGAGGAAATTCTCATAACAGCGATCTGGGACTGTACCACCTACGAATTTCTGAAGCATGAGAATACATTATTTAGAAAATCAAGAAATTTATCAAGGTCATCATCGAATTCGCCCCCAAAACGACGATTCGATCGCTTGGGAGTGTTGTCGTCGTCGTGATGATGCTTCCCGAAAGCAATGTCAAATTCGTTCGAGGTTTCAAAACATTGAAAAGAAATTCATTATTTTTACAGTCAGATTGAGATTTAAGAGTAAATGAGTGTGATCCGAAGGTATAACTGTTTCTTCTGAACATAACAGTATTTTTTACGACAGTGAAAACTAATTAGAAGTACGATATTTCTACGATATTAGCAAATCTAACCTAGAATATCCTACAATTCTAACCTCAACTCCTCACTTGCACAAGCCGGATCTCATTTTTCACGGAAATGGTGGAACAAAATGCAAAAATAATGTACGTGCGACCGAGGGAATTGAAAGTTCTACCATTCCCACTTAAAAAAAGTTGTCGGATGTGGGTTGTAAGTAGGAAAAATAAAATAATTCCCCCAACAGATTATGTTGATAGGTATGTAAAAAAAGGTAAACATCATCAGTTTGGTAGTTGCGCTACCGAAACAAAGATGGGTAACAGTATGTTTTGTTTTTCCCTTGAAAGCCAATTGGGGCACTTATTCCGATGTTATGTTCAACGCATAGGCACAGCTGAAAGTATCAGTTCTTTCAGTTGACTGCTTGACCACCTTGACTGAAGGCTGATCCATACTAAGATTACAATTACAAGCTAGGACTAAACTTTTTCTCAGATCACTTTGACAAAGTTTTTTCTGCACACTTAAGGCTCAAATAACCATCATTCAGTCATCAGCAATCATCAATTATTGAAAAGCAGTTTTCTTCCTCTAAGTCACAAAACCGACATTGACAGTTATTTCACTGTTATCCAGGTGGTGGCCGGAGTGCAGTGATAAATTTTTATTAACATTGGTTGAGATTTCAGCGAGAAAACTGCTTTTCAGTGTTTGCTAAACGATGATGGTTTGTTTCCTCTTAAGGCTATAATTTATTATCATTGGTTATAGGGTTCATGTAAAATGTGTGGGACACTACCGGTGGTCTCTAACGTAATCTGAGGCGATTTTCTTGAAAACCGTTCATCAGGTTATCGAAAAAAACCTTATGGGGTTCGGTTCCCTTCTACATTTGACCACATCCGGAGGGACACTCGGAACCGATTCCGGAACACTACTAGTTCTCCCTAATATGATCTGAGATATTTTTTCTTAAGTAAAGTACTCGACGAGTCAAGTACAAGACACTGAAGACGACCTTACAGTTGAGGTCGCAATACATTTCTGTCAAAGGATGCAAATTCTTAGTGGAATTCAAAGGAACAGTACTTAACGCGATTTTCTTTTTACTTACAAATATTCCCCTAACAAGCCCAGGTTAATCATCATTATTTTTTTTGTTAACAGTTCATGCCTAAAAAGCCATTAGATGTGTCGCAAAAATTGGTTTAGTTCTAGCGTAACATGTGATAAGGGTTTAAGTCGAAAATGTAAACAAACGAGATTTTCTGTTATTCCTATCAAGTGTTACGTAATCTATCGGTACACTTCCTCACCCACGCAAAAACCCATTTTAACATGACTTTTTAGATGATTTTTTAAAGCGCCTTAGTGAATTCATAGTTCCGTTTGGGCCTAAGTCGACGTAAAAGGGCCCAAGTTGGACTAGATCTCAAATTTACTTAGGCCCTTTGGCATGTTACATGGACTTTTTATGGTATTGCTTTGAATCTGATTCTTTTTTGTATAATCACGTAAAATATAATAAAACTTATGCAAACTAACTTCTTTTTGTTCAAAATAATCTCAATTCAAAGGGGCTCGATTCATAGTTGTTCAAAGGGCCAATGTATCAACGCTTAAGTGATTTGCTTATTGTCAAAGGACCAAAGTACTGGAGCCCAAGTCGATGAAATTTTTTTAAAGGGTCAATGTCCATTGCTGTTCGAAAACTCAATTTTTCTACTGTGGAGCGGACCTGGTGTGATGGTTAGAACACTTGACTATCACGCCGAGGACCTGGGATTGAATCCCACTCCCGACAAACTCGCAAAAATGTGAGTTCTTCCTTCGGAAGGGAAGTAAAGCGTGGGTCCCGAGATGAACTAGCCTAGGGCTAAAAATCTCGTTAATACAGATTTAAAAAAAAAAAAATCTACCAATTTCAATGTAGTATACTATTTTTTACGCTAGACAGCATGTAGGGAGCAGTCATGCGCGTCATTTGTTGCATAAGTGATACTAATAGAGTGTTTGATTTCTAAATAGTGTTTTTGAATATACATGGAAACCATCTCAAGCAGACTTCGCAATGCTTACATTTTGGAAGTAGGCCCTTATCACATGTTACGCTAGAGTTATCTTTTACATCCGGCCACTTTCGGCGAGACAACTGGAACTGATTCCGGAACACTACCAGTAGTTTCTAGTGTGGGCTTAGCTTGCTAACCGCACAATAAGGTTATCGAAAAGGCCACGATTTGATGTGTCGCATGTGTTTTGTTCACTTTGTATTTTTTGCTGTTTCCGGCGAGACACCCGGAACCGGTTCCGGTATGTTACGATTCAGATATGATCTGAGACTATTTTCATGTTTACCATTCATCAGGTTATAGAAAAAGCTGCGATTTGATGTGTCGCATGCATGGATTTGGTTCACTTTTATATTTGACCACTTCCGGCGAGATACCCGGAACCGGTTCCGGAATACTACCGGATCATATATGGTCTGAGACTATTTTCCTGTTTACCATTCATCAGTTTATATAAAACGCGGTGATTTGATATGTCGCATGCATGGGTTTAGTTCACTTCTATATTTGACCACTTCCGGCGGGACACCCAGAACCGGTTCCGGAACACTACCGGTTCAGATATGACCTGAGACTATTTTCCTGCTTACCGTTCATCAGATAATCGAAAATGCCGTGGTTTGATGGGTCGCATGCATGGGTTTGTTGCATTTCCATGTCTGGCTCCTTCCAGGGGTACCGGTCCGGAACACCTAAATGGCCATAACTCCGGAACGGCTGGACCGATCTGAACCATTTTCAATAGGAAACAATAGGACCAGATTCCGCGTCGAATGAACCGTCGGTCATTAAAATCGGTTGAGGTTTACTGCCAAAAAGTGATGTGAGTTTATTTGTACACACACATACACACACACATACATACATACACACACACAGACATCACCTCAATTCGTCGAGCTGAGTCGATTGGTATATGTAGCTCGACCCTCCGGGCCTTCTATCAAAAAGTCATTTTTGGAGTGAACATATAGCCTTTCCAGTACACTTAGTGTACGAGAAAGGCAAAAACTCCAAATATTCTGGTCCTAATTCCTCTTAGAAATCTTTCGGGCATTCTTTTGTAAATCCTTTCAATTCTCCAGAGATTCATTCCTTCGAAAATTTCTCAACAGTTGCTGTGTAGAATTTCTCCAGAGCATCTTTGTGGAATTCCCTCTGGGATGTCCATCAACTAATTGGAATTACGTTGGAATTCTTTAGAGATTTCTTGAAGAAATACTCAAGGGAACCGTTTGTGAATTCACCTCTAGAGATTGTCTTTGAGAATTCATTTAGGAATATCTTTAAGATTTTTTTTTGATTCCTTGGGGAACATCCTTGAGGTCTCCATTGAGGAATTTTATCGGAAATTCCCCCAGCAATTTTACCGTGATTTTTTTAGAGATTCTTCGATTATTTTTTCCGGATATCTTTAAGGAATTTTTCAGATTTTACCAGAGATTCCTCCAGAAATTCATCTAAGAATTTAATAGAAAACTTTTAGAGAAATTCTTTTAGAGAAATTCTTTGGTGAATTTGTTCAGGAATTCATTAGTGGATACCATCAAATACACATTGATTTTTTTTCTAGGCAAATTTAAGGAATCCTTTTATAAAACCATATTATATTTCTTTAAAAATCCCAGCAAAAATTGTTCAAGGATCCTTGAAGGCATCCTCCTCACAGTATTCTCCCAAGGTTGCCATCGAAATACCTTACAGAGGATTTAGCAAGAAATTCTTCTTATAATCATTGAGCAATTTCTCCAGAATTTCCTAGTGAAATTTTGTAAGTATTTTTTCTTGTGAACTCTTTCAATGATGCCGATTTCATGAGCAATTTGTTCTAAAAAAAGTTTCTACATCGATTCTTTGAGAATTTTATTCAAGATTTTTTAAAGAATCCTACTAGGAACTAGGAATTTCTACTAGGAGTAATTGTGGGGAATTTCTCGAGAAGTTCGTGAAAGTTTTTTTTTTCAAATAATTTATAAAGAGTGTTTATGATCATTTATCCGCTACGTAGGATTTAGAAGATTTCTTCAAGAGTTTTTCTTCAAATTTGTCAAGTGTCCGTTTCAGGTTTTTCACTACCATTTAAAATTGAGTGCCTTAATTATTCGCTGCAGAGTCATTTGCTGTTTGTCTCTTATAAATAAGCTCAAACCAAATAAAATTCTTTTCTTTTCACAGGAACTCGCCCGCAAGCTGCAGGAGCAGGAAGCGGACGAACTGGACCAGGAGGTGATCGATCGCCGCGTGGCCATGGAAGCCCAGGACAAAGAACTGGCCAAGATGTTACAGGAGCGGGAAAGAGCCAAAGCCAAGCGAGCCCGGGAAAAAGCTCGACTGAAAAAGGAAATGCAACGCCAACAGCAGCAACTTCAGGAACCGCATGAGGATGAAGCCGCTGGCGAGGGAAGCTCTGGGTCACATCCGGCGGGTGGTGATCAACAGCAACAACCTGGGTCGCTCGAGCCGGATATTGGAGAAGCGGATGATGGTGACTCCTATTCCAATCCGATCGATATGCTACAGCAATCGCAGGCGGGTGGAGCGATTGGGAATTCAGTGGGAAGCAACGGAAGTGCTAAGCGGTACTTTGGAGCTCCGGCTCATTCGCCGGAGCATGGCAGTGGTGCAATACACAAAACGCAGGGCAGCATTTCATCGCATGGGTCCGGAACGGGCAGTCATTACGTAAACTCACATGTTTCACCAAATGACGATAGCTACTCGAATCCGATCGATATGATTCGACAGCAAAAATCTACGCCTAACTTGAAACTGTCCGCCAATGTTCAGAGGCTAGTGGAGAATGGAAGGAAGGAAGACGACATCTACGTTCTGCCGGTTTCCGATGGTGGAGGTGCTGGAGGGGGTGGTGAAAGCCGAAGTCCTCAGAGACCAAGTCATCTGGATGTGAGAGGAATCGTTAACCGTTCATCTTCTGGATCGAGGTAAGGAATGTGCTCCCATTATCACTATTTACATTTTAAAATAACTAGTTTTCGCGTTTTCTTATTTGGTTCTCCAATAACCTAATCTTAATCGACATGAAGTTTACCAATTGTTTAGTTATACAAAAAAAATTTCAATGAATCCTTTTTGACCACTTTCCACAGAAATCAGTATACGGAAGATAACATCGCAACTAAAATCGATCCAACGTTCAGCACATCCGGTAGCAGTCCCATGAACACTAATTCGATGACTGCTTCGACGTTATCCTCACCTCCAGGTAATAGCTCAAGTCTATATTGCAAAGCCCAAGTCTAACAAACCGTTATCTTGATTCGTCCACAGATATCCTGGAGTTCTCCGATCCCGGTTCATCTAGTCCAGTGCCACCGTACATGCCGATACAGGGAACGCGGCGCAACACCTCGGCCGACAATAAGAAACGAAAATCAAAAGAACGTTGTGCTCAACAGTAGAACGCCGCACGATAGCAATGCAAAGAGTTTTCTATTACTGTACTGTTATTTGTTACTTAGACTACTAATGCTACTGCACTGCACAGGCGCACGTACGCCAATCTACGCACACAACGCATCGCAGCGGTATCATGCTAGTTATACTCGAAATAAATACGCGGAATCTAAAGAGTACATTACTTATTAAGAACTGTTATAAGTGTCTATGGGACAATAACCCACTAAAATACGGAAGCAGTTGGCAGCTTGCGGTAGAAGCTGCGCTTCGTCGATATTTATTATGTTATTATGATGCAGCATATTGATACGCAACTCGAAGGTATACTCCTTAATAGTGAAGTCATCGAAGATGAGAATCGAGTTAACTACTCGGTTAAAGCAGGACACATGAAAACATTGTTGCAATTCTAGGGTCACGCAATGCTGCTTGATATTGATGAGTTCATTATATCTACAATTTGTACAATTATTTATGTATCTTTGTGAAATATAATGCATTTTATTTATTTTAAACATGAATTGTTTGAATTTGATGACTTATCCCATGATAGCGATTAGTTTTTTTTTCTCGTCACATCTGTCCTGAAAACCGTCAAGATATTGTGGAAGATGTTAGGTAAGAAATAAGTTTAGTTGTAATTATACAAAAAGGCGTCGATAACTTTCTTGAGAATTTGACTGATGATGTTTATGTTTGGAGGTTATGGCTTAAGAGTCAATTCGACAATGATTTTTCATAAGGGCCTAACTAACTTGATCGATTTCTCTTCGTCGACTCTCTCTTTCGCTAATAACTAGATCAAAACGAACAAAATCGTTATTTTTTTTTTTGTTTCTATAGCAAGATGTAGTCATCTCCTTCGCATTTCAATCAAACAATTTTGGGAAAACTCAATACACATTCCGTAATAACACAAAGAGAGGATCGATGAAGAGAAATTGAAAATGTCAGTTAGGCCCTAATAAAGAATCAGTGTCGAATTTTTAAGTTATTCCTCCCAAGGCTTAAAGCCATAACCTGCAAACATAAGCATCAATAACTTTCACAATTTAAAGCCGATGCGGTAAATATAGAGTAAGGTTATCAAATAGCTGGTTTAAGATCCTCTGGGAGCATCCTCTATTTGGGACATTTAAGCCATTTATACGATATATGAATGTTATAATGGTAAAAAATCTTAGAAAATTTCTTCACTTTATTTTTAACGCACTTAAGAAAATATGTCTTATTATATTTTCAATAATATAGTTTCTTACTGCCCGCTTTCGTTCGTCCACTCAGTCCAACCACAGATAACAAACGTTTATGCTAACATATGAAATATGTGTAAGACCTTTGAACCGCAATTTCAAAAAAGAAACCTAACTGGCAACCATTTAGAGATATAATCTCTGTCAGATATCAATTACTGCAGCAATTCGTTGTATAAATGGAATAAGTGAGCAAAACATTTGGTTTTAAAGTATTTACACATGTTTTGAGTTAAATCTTGTTCTAGGATAAACACATCAGATTCTGTGTGTTATCTGTGGTCCAACGTTATCCAGTCAAACGGCGTTCATCACCTCGGTAGATGCTGCATGCAAGAATGTTGTATCAACTCTCACTCTTACAAACATTACTCAAGGTAAAGGGTAACTCAGACACTGAGTAGGGGTTTTTCGAAGTGTGGCGTTTTTCGGTTGATGACTCCGCTAAGCATGCCTTTGTGTATTTTGCTGTTTGCTTTTATAACGCCTTGTATCTTAGCCTGATTCGTCATTAGAAAAACGGGCCATTTCTGTGCAAAATTTCAGCGCAATTGGTGAAACTATAATTTAACACAAGCGGTTTACATAGGATTTACTATGGGATACGTTAAACTTAGAGAGAAAAATTTCCAGATGTCACCCCTTACCAACACTCCTTGTAGAAACATTTATTCATGAATTATTACCCCGAAGACCGCAAAACGGTTGGATGCTTGTGAAAAAGTCATTTAACCGCAGAAAGTTTTCTTTGTTTTATTTTTCAATTATAATAACGGCGTTTTGTACAATCGAGGAGGGGTCATCATTTCTTTCACGATTCAGAGAACGTGTTATGGAGCTTAAGCCTAGACTTTCGAGCCTGGATACAAGCATTAAATATCCGTGTCCCATTTCAGGCATATACCAATGGAGTACGAACCAACCTTCTCAGCTTCAACACTCCCAACAATGTTGTACCTAAATCTTATTTTTCTGATAACGAAATGGTTGGCACGGTTGTACCCGTTTCTTCAATCATTAAATTCGAAAACTTGTTTCAATCATGTTATTCTCTCTCTCTTTCTCTTCTCTTCTTGGCGTAAAGTCCTCACTGGGACAAAGCCTGCTTCTCAGCTTAGTGTTCTATGAGCACTTCCACAGTTATTAACTGAGAGCTTCCTCTGCCAATGACCATTTTGCATGTGTATATCGTGTGGCAGGCACGAAGATACTCTATGCCCAAGGAAGTCAAGGAAATTTCCTTTACGAAAAGATCCTGGACCGACCGGGAATCGAACCCGTCACCCTCAGCATGGTCATGCTGAATACCCGCGCGTTTACCGCCTCGGCTATATGGGCCCTCATGTTATTCATAAGTTGATAATCTGGCCGTTTTAATATTTGTATCACATCATACCTGCTACGCTGCAAATATTAATGTTGACAAGAAAATATCGGAAAACATTTTGGTTTTCCCAGGATTTGCAATACTGGTTGTGCAAAGACTAGAATAGAATAGAATGCAATAGGATAGAATAGAATAGCATATAATAGAATAGCATAGAAAAGACTAGAAAAGCATAGAATAGAATAGAGAATAGAATAGATAATAGAAGAGAGAATAGAATAAAGAATAGAATAGAGAATAGAATAGAGAATAGAATAGAGAATATAATAGAGAATAGAATGGAGAATAGAATTAAGAATAGAATTGAGAATAGAATTGTGAATATAATAGAGAATAGAATAGAATGTAAAATAGAGAATAGAAGAGAGAATAGAATAGATAATAGAATACAGAATAACAGAATTGAGAATAGAATAGAGAAAAGAATAGAAAAAAGAATAGATAATATGATAGAGAATTTAATAGAGAATATAATAGAGAATAGAATAGAGAATAGAATTGAGAATAGAATTGAGAATAAAATTGAGAATAAAATTGAGAATCGAATTGAAAATAGAATAGTGAATAGAATAGAGAATAGAATAGAGAATAAAATAGAGAATAGAATAGAGAATACAATAGAGACAATAATAGAGAATATAATAGATAATATAATAGAGAATATAATAAAGAATATAATAGAGAATAGAATAGAGAATGGAATAGTTAAAATAATAAAAGATAGAATAAAGAATAGAAAATACAATATAGTAGAGGATACAATAGAAAATAAAATAGAGAATAGAATAGAAAATAGAATAGAGAATAAAATAGAGAATAGAATAGAAAATATTATTGAATAGGCACATTGATTGATTTCAATTAAGGAGACAAGGGGTGACGTTGGTTTTTTTTTTCTGTAAGTAACTTTCCTATAGTAAATCCTATGCAAAATTTGAACCACTTGTGCACAATTATAGTTTAACCGATTGCGGTGGAATTTTGCACAGTTAATATGGGACCTAAATGGAATCTTAAAGGTTGACTGAAGCGAATTTTTTATTCATACAAGCGTGCCCCATGTCAATAATAAGTGTTTGGACACTTGTACAAAAAAATCTCTGCAAAATAACACAATAAGGCTGACACAAATTTCGATTTTCTCATATGTCACCCCACCTTTACCCACCCCCCACCCCCCAGCCCCACCCCTCGGAAAAATTCGGTCAGAATCTGGCTTTTTGGGAGGGGATACAAATAAATTACTCAAGAAATTTAAACATTTTAAAATGAAATTAGAGTCGTCGAGAAAATTTCTTAACAACTCATCGGATGATGAGTTTGACGATTTCGCCTGTTGTTTGGGTAATTTTACATTAAATACCTTTATTATGTATCATCCTCTTCCTTGGCGAGTCAACGAGTATAGTGACAAAAGAAGAAAATGAGATTTGTTCCGGTCTTATTAAAAGTTATATTAACGGTTGCACATCACTCGACCAAAATAATATAAATTTGTAATTGCAGATTTTTAATCTTAAACTATAACTTAGAGCTAGCTCTTCACACACTGCAATTGTTGATAATAATGTTACGTAATTCTGATCGGGATCCTTAAATTGAACTGGCTTATCCATATGGAAAAATGGTATGCCTACGTTTTGTTCGAGACTGAAGCTTGTATGAGCTTTACATAGAAAACATACTTTTTTATGTTTTCTCTTGCGAGACTCATTTTTTTTCTTATACCAAATACCTAATGATAAAGTATTGTTCAGTTAGAACGTACTCATGATATATTTTAAAATGGCACTAACAAATTTCGCCTCTTCTGAATTCACTGAATTGCACCTAATTTCACAAAACAGAAAAATATTTGGATTTTTTTTTCAGAATCGAAATTAGACGGGTAAAGGGGCTCAGCACACTACATACATGACCCGATTGTGGGAACATGCCGAAACGGGTTGTACTGAAATCTACTACCGTTGTACAAATTTTTGAGAAGATTAACCTTCACGTACCCGACCTCCGACAACTCATTTCCAAAATGCTGGCATTTCGTCAATTTTCATCCGTTTTTTTTAAGTCGCCCTCAATCGATCATAAATTGGTGCAAGTTTATTATACTGCAGTGGCCATGCAATATCTGGAACCATTCCAATTCCGGATTGTGCTGGGTTCAGGGGGTTGACAAAATGGCTAAAAGTGATTATTTCGTGTGTGTTATTGTGTTTGAACTATCAATTTTCTGCGCAATTATTTTTGCGAACAGTGAAACACAACTGCTATAATCAGATTGAAATAAGTTGACCTATCTGGATCCCCGTAACAGGTTCCGTGGGGCCTCATCGGGGACACTTCTGGTTTTCAACCTAAACATGCTTCGAAAGACTGAATCAGAAACGATAGACTGAAGTCTGTATCAACTAATATGGCCACCTCGGACCATATAGCACAGGTTCCACAAGGGTGTAATCGGGGTTATTTCTAGTTTGCAAACAAAACATGTCATGCGACGTATCTATCTTCATGATTTCGAGAGAATGAGACTGAAAAAAATGATTGAAGTATGTATGAACTGATGTGGCCGCTCCAGAACACCTGGAATAGGTTCCGCGGGGGCCTCTCAAACACAATAACACAAGAAATAATCATTTTTAACCATTTGGTAAAACTTACTCGATGGTGCTCTCGTGTGTGACGTAGATGACTGGTTTTACTGTACACTGAAGTTTTTTTACGCGGTATTTTTACGCGGTACCGCGTAAAAAACCACGTTATTTCAAAAAACGTCCTAAAAACCGCGTTATTTCAAAACCCGTCGTGTAGTGTTCCGGAACCGGTTCTGGGTGTCCCGCCGGAAGTGGCCAAATTTAAAAGTGAACCAAATCAATGCATGCGACACATCAAATTGCAGCTTTTTGTATAACCTGATGAACGGTAGACAGGAAAATAGTCTCGGACCATATCTAAACCGGTAGCACACCGGAACCGGTTCCGGGTGTCCCACTGTAAGTGGCCAAATGTAAAAGTGAAACAAACCCATGCATACGACACATCAAATCACCGCTTTTTATGTAACCTGATCAATGGTTAACAGGAAAATAGTCTCCATATCTGATCCGGTAGTGTTCCGGAACCGGTTCCGGGTATCCCGCCGGAAGTGACCAAATATAAAAGTGAACCAAACCCATGCATGCGACACATAAAATCGCAGCTTTTTCTATAACCTGATGAACGATAAATAGGAAAATAGTCGCAGACTATATCTGTACCGGTAGTGTTGCAGAACCGGTTCCGGGTGTCTCACCGGAAGTGGCCAAATATAAAAGTGAAACAAACCCATGCATGCGACACATCAAATCACCGCTTTTTCTGTAACCTGATGAATGGTAAACAGGAAAATAGTCACAGACCATATCTGATCCGGTAGAGTTCCGGAACTGGTTCCGGGTATCCCGCCGGAAGTGGCCAAATATAAAAGTGAACCAAACCCATGCATGCGACACATCAAATCGCCGGTTTTTCTATAACCTGAGGAACGGTAAGCAAGAAAATAGTCTCAGATCATATCTGAACCGGTAGCATCCGGGAACTGGTTTCTGGTGTTCCGCCGGAAGTGGCCTAATTCATACATGCGACACATCAAATCATGGCCTTTTCAATAACTTGTACGATCAGCAAGAAAATAAGCTATGCCCACATTAGAAACTACTGATAGTGTTCCGGAATCGATTTGAGGTATCTCGCTGAAAGAAGCCGAATGTAAAAGAGAACCCAAAAATATTCGCGACACATCAAATGGCCTTTAAGGTATTCTGATGAACGGTTACCAAGAAAAAATATCTCAGATCATGCTTGGGAAAACTAGTAGTGTCCCGGAATCGGTTCCCGGTGTCCCTCTGGATGTGGTCAAATGTAGAAGGGAACCCAACTCCATGCATGCGCTTCATCAAACCGCGGTTTTTTCGGTAAGCTGATGAAAGGTTTTCAAGAAAACCAGCTCAGATTACTTTAGAGACCACCGATAGTGTTCCACAACCGGTTCAGGTGTTCTGACGGAATTGGTCAAATGTAAAAATGCACCATGTAAATTTTCCGGATCCGGTTAAGGGTGTCCCACTGGAAGTGGACATGTATAAAATTGCATCAAACCCATGCTTGCGGTACATCAAATCGCTTTTTTGCCAGTAACCTGATGCATGGATAATAAGAAAATAGCCACAGTCCACCGAAGTTACTACCGGTAGAATTATTAGCTCCGGGGGTCTCGTAAGCAATACACAATAGACTCAGACTACATAAGAGGCCACAGGTGGTGTTGCAGAAGCAGCATTGGGTTCTTCAGCGGAATTACGAAAATGAACTAAATCAATGCAAGCGATGGATATGTGTAAGAGATGCAAAAACCTATAAAAAAACTAAAGTGATCTCATCAAATCACACCATTTTGGATTCCTGAGACGTAAATTTACAGTAGGATGGATCAACGTTGTATGAAAAAATTAAAATTCAAGCGCATCAGCCCCGAACATTCTTTTAAATCTTTATTTGCGTCTAAAATTACTGCACAAAATTTTGATGTAACTGGAGGGCGAGATCTTTAATGTGATTGATATTTGAATGTGATATAGCATTGGCAATTCAAATTAATTACTTCATAAAAAAATTACATTAATCTTGTAACCAATGATAATAAAATATAGCATAAAGTGTGCAGATTAAACTTTGTCAAAGTGTTTTCTGTGAAAAAAGTTTAATCCTGGCTAGTAATTGTCATCTTGGTATGAAACAGTCTGAACTGAAAGGACTAATACTTTCTGCTCTGCCCATACGTTGAACATAACGTCGGAAAAAGTGCCCTAATTCGATAATGGCCTTGATAAAATTCTGGATTTTCTAAATACAGTATTCTCGTAACTCAGAAACTCGTAAGTGGTACAGTCCCAGATCGCTGTTATGAGCATTTCCTCCTTCTCGTTCGTTACTAAAGCACAAAGATTTGGGGCTGATCACTGACTCTAAGGCAAGATTGATTGCATCGACGGAAAGATCATCAGTACATATTCGACGAGAAAGGCACTATCACCACTAGGTGGATTAATCTGGTTTTTTTTGTTTTAAACCACTTGCACTCAATTATAGTA
The DNA here is from genome assembly GCF_035046485.1 of Aedes albopictus. NCBI lineage: Eukaryota > Metazoa > Arthropoda > Insecta > Diptera > Culicidae > Aedes > Aedes albopictus. The sequence goes on along the minus strand of NC_085137.1, from coordinate 104,361,660 downwards.
ACGGTGGAATTTTGCACAGTTAATGTGGGACCTAAATGGTATCTAAAAAGATGACTGAAACAAGATTTTTTTATTCATGCATTCGTGTCTCATGTCAATAATAAGTGCTTGGACACTTGTAAAAAAAAAATCTGTGCAAAATAACACAATTATTACAAGTTATGTTAACGATTGCACATCACTAGAACAAAATAATATAAATTAGCAATTGCAGGTTTTTAATCTTGAACTGTAACTTAAAGCTAGTTTTCACACACTACAGTTGTTAAAATTTATCCATAACAATTTTATGTGATTCTGGCCGCATTCCTTCTATTGAACTGGCTTATCCATATGGAAAAATTATATGTGCAGGTTTTGTTCGAGACTGAAGTTTTTTATGTTTTCTCTTGAGTGGTAGCACATTCATCAACTACCCTGCGCCTCCATGCGTTTCTCAATCTCCTTCAACACACACGGTTTATACCAGAATCACAGCAAGAAAAATCGAAAGTAGGGTGACAATGGATATTATCGGCAGGTTTGTTCTCTTCGTCATGGGGGGTTTTTGTCAGTCAAATTGCCTGAAACTTGGCCATATAATTCAGCTTAGTTGGGAAGGATTTGAGACCAATTCTGAGTTCAATAGGTTTAAAAAAAAACCCAAAGACGAAAAGATCAAAACGGCCGAGAATAGGTAATTTCCCCTACTTAATTTAGGGGAACTGTGGGCATAACGCCTCCCGGGGGCAAAACGCCTTCACTCGGTTTCATCATATTGTAGAGGTTTTCGTTAGATACAAGCAAACTAGAGCTAAAACTGAGCAGGTTAATCCCAAGAACGGCTGCTATTGTCGAAAGAAAAGCGTGAAAAACATCGATTTCACACATTTGGAAAGATTCCTCAATTTGCAGCGCACAGAAATTAAGACATTGCGCGCTGATTATATGGAATCAACCCATTAAACTACCACGCGCCTCGTACTCCTTCATTTGCTGCTGGGAACAGTTCGATGGAGGCCCTTGGTATTTCACATCAAGTCAAAGCGGGAAATGCCAGCGGGCGTTTTGCCTCACCAAAAAAGGCGTTTTGCCTCCTGCATTTTAACGGCACCTAAAAAGTAACACTTTTTTGAATTGTTTATTTGAATGGGAAATGTTGTGGGCACGCGGGTCAGAAGTTGAAGTCTCTTAGGTTAGGGAGTAAACTGCTCTTCAAGGCAGAATATGGCCTTAAAATAAGCATCATTTGAGGTTTATGACCACATATGCTTAGCAGGGGCGTTATGTCCCTCTTTCCCCTACATGAGGAAATCAAAACAAACTTTCTTAATCACTTAACCTAATTTACAGCTCTTTTGTCCACTGGGGCACTACGTGAGCAATTTCAATTGACAGCTGCACTTACATTTTGTACAGCGCCTACTTTATCGAACTGGTTGCCTTTCTGCTGCTTTCACTTTTTCTACTTTATACCTAGTAGAATGATGAGCACAAGGATGATGATGGATGGCGTTGTTCCTTTCCAGTCCGATTGGGGGTCCATTATGATTATGAGTAGCAGTTCGCCGATGTCCAGGTATCCGGGTCCGTTTGAGCCATGGGGCTCAGAAGAGGGTCAGTGTCAGTTGCTCTCGGGGGAAAAGTAACTGACGAAAAATTGGGTAGTGCCGGGGCTGGGAATCAAACCCATGACCATCCGCATATGAAGCGAACGTGTGACCAACTACGCCACGGGCCCCGGCTTGAAACAAACTTTCATGCATCCAACTGCCAGGCTCCAAGAATTTTTAAACGGCGTTCAAGGCTCAGGAATGGTATGCATCTATTCACCCCATCCGTGTATTTCAAACCATGCTCCTATTAATAGAAATATCCTTAACTTCCTTGGACATGTAGTGTTTTCGTTCATGATTTTCACATGGTATTTAATTGAAAAAATAGTGAGTAACAGTTCTAAGTTAACCCGGGAGCGGTCGCGTCGTGTACTGAGTACACGCACCATGAAAAACACACGCTTCTGGCACATAGCGTGAGACGCGACTGCTCGAGGGTTAATAACTGTGGAAATGCTAATAGAGTAGCTGAGAAACAGGCTCTATTCTAGTGGAGTGGTAATGCCAAAAAGAAGTGAAAGAGCACCATAAAGTCAAAAACAAAAAAAAATCTACAATATGTAGGCGTTCAGTTTTACACTTTAAAAATTATGTAGTCATTGTGCAAGAAAAAAACCACAGTGCATAGTAGAAACATTCTCGTACATCCCTACCCGGAATTTAACCCTTTCCCGGCGACGGCCCATCTCCCTCGCATACGGGCACGCATGCCGTTTCACGCACACATATGCATCTCCGTTCGTTGGCCGGTCGGTCGGTCGGTCGGCCGGTCTCCGCCATCGGCGCAGCGAATATGCATGCATGTGAATATTAATGCAATATAAAGTGAAAACTGCACCACACTGACTGCCGCCGCTCCCTAGATGGGTCGGTCGGTCTGGAGGGTGGTGCGGCGCGGTCTGCGCTGCACCATCGCATCGTCCGATATCGACCGTCGTCGTCGCCGTTGTCGTCGTCTTGACCGGGGCCCGACTGCATTCTGCACTCACTCGGGAGGTGCTCGGTAGGTACCGAAGAGAATGAGCAAAAGCATGGACAATATCAACCAACCACCGTGATATGGGGAAGAGCTCCGGTGGCGACGGGCTTGGGACGGACAGGTTTGCATTTTGCACAACACAACCGAACCGATATGCCCACGACGAGGCACAGTGACCGGATGTCGGATAAAACTTGAAAGTCTCGCGTAAATGATATCTACAACATTTTCTTACGGCAAAAAATTAGATTTATGCCTATTTTTCTGTTTTAAAGTTGCTCCACAAATAAATCGTGGCCTATTTTTCAACGTCAGCATAATCAACGTAAACAGCCCAGCCCTAGGCCCAGCCCTAACTGATGAAGTGCACTGAAAATGACAAAGACACATCCTGGCGCAGCTCAAACGCCAATACGACCTCTACCCAAGCTAGGACGTCAATATCGCTCAGGTAGGTCAGGAAAAGGAAATCAGACCTACAATAGAAAGCTTCACCAAAGATTAACAGATTTCGCAACCTTCCAGAACATGGCTTTTCATAGATTCTTCTTACAGCACAGCCTTCCTTATCATTTCGTTACAACTGAAGATCGCCACATCATACAGAATTGCCATTCGACCTTCTAATTCATGGTTTCACAAACTGTAGGTCGCGACCCCTTAGGGGGTCACCGGCCTTCATCTAGGGGGTCGCGAGGGACAGTCGAATATTTTACTGTAATAGACAACAAATGAGAGAATTTATATAGGGGGCAGGGATAGGAACACTCACTTGCAAAGATCTACACTCACTTGCTATTTTCTCAGCTCAGAAGCGTGCTATCAAGAAACAATATATGGACGACTTTTGCTTTTTGGTTTTGTCTAATAGTTTGCCGAATAGAGTAGTAGTCGCACACGCACACCAAAGTCGTGACAGAGCTTTGAAAGCGACTTTGCACGTGCTGAGTGTAATTTACATTCACCTCGTGGAGAGTTGCCATCACAGGTCCCTCACGACTTCGACCTCTACTCTATTCGGCAAACTTTTAGACAAAACCAAAAGGCACGCTTCTGAACAGAGAAAATAGCAAGTGAGTGTAACTCTTCGCAAGTGAGTGTTCCCATCCTTGATGGGGGGTCGCGAAAAGTACGTCTGCTAGCCAAAGGGGGTCGCGCATCAGAAAGTTTGGGAACCTATGATCTAATTGATAGACGACACCTCTCACACTCCATCAACGTCATTATTGGGGCGCCAATATCGACTCTGACAACCACCTGGCGATAGTCAAGCTGACCCCGAAACTCTCCGTAAAAATCAATTAATGGTACGATCTAGTGTGGCTGTAACAACCGAAAGTCGACACCGCATACGCGCAGAATCTCGAAAAGGCATACCCAGACAAGAGTGACTTGAAAGGGGTCCCTTTGGGGAACTACTGAATAATAGCCAAAGCAGTCATAAAGAACACCACTGGCAACCGAGAGCACCGTTGAGTTTGCGGAGTCAATCCAACGAATGGCTCAGCGATGAGTACAGAGACGTATAAAAAGAAAAAGCGCATCGTGGACAGTAACGCTACAGGTTGAAATCCGGCAGAACGTGAAACGATACAAACGGAAGATATAGCTGCAGACTCGCCTCTTTTGTTTTATATAGCATTATTTTGGGTTGGATACCTACTAAATTCTGTTCAGTCAGTAGAGATATCGCAATTTCGAGGTCGAATTTGGCGCAATGGGTTCTAGAATCACCGGTTTAGTTAAGAAAAGTTATGTTTGAAAATATAATTTGAATTTTTTTTTTTAATTTCGGCACTAGCATAAATTTTACTTGAACCCTTTGCGCCACCTCTAAATATCAACCAAAATCGCTGAACAAAAACAGCTCCCTTATTTTGGGCAGTTGATCATGCTCCACTTGGGAAATCATATCCCGGAGAGATTCCGTAAAAAAAGCCCCACCTAGTGTGAGAACTTTTAAAGGAGCACCATTCTGAAAGTTGCTTACAAAGTGTCATTCCAGATGATCTGCCGTCGTCTATCACCAAAGTATTTAAATGTGATCGCAGGAAGTCTTAAAGCCGGTTTCGCCGACGGTCGAACGACAATCGAGCAGTAATAATTGACGGTGTTAGAAGCTCGGACGAGCACCGTATTTTGTTCGAATTTCGATCGAAATAATCGCAAGTTAATGTGGATTCGTGTCCAATGTTCAACATTGCGCTAGAAGCTATCGATAGAGAATTTAAAACGGTGGTGAAGCTATCTCAACAACTCGATCGGAATGCTGACCATGCCGGACTCTCTTGAAGTGGTGATATTTAAGCTATTTCACCCGATTATTAGAGGTGCCGAGCCTTCAACACCTCGTACACCTATGATGTCCGGTCCTTGCATGTCCGGTCGAGTATCTACGGACGAATACAACGATTAAAGATTCACGGAATTTCTAAACGGATTTCTGAAGGAATCTATCAAAATAATTATATAGTCGAGTTTCTGTAGAAATATCTGGAGGATTTTTTCAATGAATCCTTGGATTAGGTAATATCTGAAGGAATTCAACGAAAGTTTCTGAGAGAAGCAAAGTAAGTATTTCATAGAACTTTTTTGGAAAACCCCTGGTGGAATTGCTTAACGCGTCTCTTAAGATATGTTTAGAAGAGCTCCTGAAGAAATTCCTTTAAAAAAATTCTGGAGTAATCAATGGACGTATTACTGAACGAATTTGAGGAGAAAAATTTGGCGAAACAAATAAATAACCATCAGAAAATATTAAAAAAAAAAAACTTACGAAACTTCTACGGGAATTCCTGTGCAGACTCTAAGGAAATATTTCTGAAAAAATGCAATGAATTCCTGAAAGAAACTAAGAAGAAGTTTCTAAATTTATCATTGGATTAACTCCTGGCAATTTGCTGAAAAATTTTAATTATAAAAATATCCAAAGAAATTCCTGAGGACATCACTGTAATTCTCTGAACTTCTAGTTATTCTAGTAATCATGCAAAATATTATGGAGGAATCCCAGAAGAAATGCTTGAGGATACCCCTTCGATTTTTTTTAACGCAATTCAAGACTGAAAATCTGGAAAAAATCCTGAAGGAGTCTCTGAGAAAATTCCATTCGAATTCCAGAAGAAATCCCTAGAAAATTTATCAAATCAATCCTTACAAGCATCCTAGAAAAAACTAAGAGGATCCCTGGCAACATTTCTAAAAAAAATCCTGGAAATTTTGTGACGGATATTTTCTGGAAGAGTTACAGCAACTTAAGAAGTAATACAAAAAAGTTTTCTGTCTCCTGATTGTATTGTGTGGAACACTAGCGAGTAAGTTAAGATTTACAAATAAAAAAAAACAAAAATCGATTGTACATATTTCTGGAAGAGTTTAAGAGACAATTTTTGGAGAATTTTTAAAGTAATTCCAGGAAGAATTTATAAAGAAAACGTTGAGAAATTCACGAAGGTCTGAGTTCTGATTTTATGAAAGAATTGTCTGAGAAACTTCTGAAGGAGTTCGTGGAAGATTTTCAAAAGGGGTTCTTGAAGAAATTGCTCTGGGAATCTCTAGAAGATTTCTTAAGGAATCTCTTAGGGTGGTGCTTCGAATCCGATATTGGGTCGTGAGTTTGAATACCAGTTCGGGTCTCCAGTTAGCCTAGTGGTTAAGGCTATGGATTGCCAATCCGGAGACGGCGTGTTCGATTCCCGTTCCGGTCGGGGAAATTTTCTCGACTCCCTGGGCATAGTGTATCATTGTCCTTGCCTCACAATGTACTAAATCATGCAATGGCAGGCAAAGAAAGTCCATCAATTAATAACGGTAGAAGTGCTCAAAGAACACTAAGTTGAAGAGAGGCTGGCCAAGTTCCAGTGGGAACGTAGAGCCATAAATAAGAAGAAGAAGTTCGAATTCCATCAAAACAAGTGATTTTTTTTCACAAATTTATCTATCAATTTATCAATCAAACATACTTTGCTCAAAAATACTTCAAGTTTTTGTTCATTTCAGACATACTGACCAGTAGTATGGGACAAACATCAAATTCTCGCTCCAGTCGACTTTTTTGATTCCATTTAGGCCCCATATGAACTGTGCAAAATTTCAGCGCAATCGGTGAAACTATAATTTAGCGCAAGCGGTTCAAAGTTTTCATAGGATTTACTATGGGAAAAGTTGCACTTCCAGATAAAAAATCCCAGAGGTCGCCCCTTGTCCCCTTAATTCAAATCGATCAATGCTTCTTATAGAAAAAATCATTTATAAAACTGTCTTTCGAAGACCGCAAAACGATTGGATGCTTGTGGTAAAAGTTATAGATTTATTACCAATTAGTGATCGAACGAACGGCTTTTTGTTTTGTTTTATTAACAGCACTGTAGCTGCTGCCTTGGCTGCTGCTATTTCTGGGGGTGGTGATGCCTCCCGCCACCCCATGCAACAACGACAGCAGCAGTGCTGCTGATAACACGAAACAAAAAGCCGTTCGTTGGATCACTAATCGGTAATAAATCAATAACTTTTTCCACAAGCATCCAATCGTTTTGCGGTCTTCGAAGGAAAGTTTCATAAATGTTATTTCTACAAGAAACGTTGATCGATTTGAATTGAGGAGACAAAGGACCACCTCTGGGATTTTTTGTTTGAAAATGTAACTTTTCCCATAGTAAATCCTATGCAAACTTTGAACCGCTTGCGCTAAATTATAGCTTCACCGATTGCGCTGAAATTTTGTACAGCTCATATGGGGCCTAAATGGGATCTAAAAAGTCGACTGGAGCGAGGATTCATTTTTTTCCATACAAGTGTGTCCCACACTACTGACCAGTTGGTATAGCTGAAAAAGGGCAATAAATTCATTGTCATCCCTAGAGAAAATTCTTTGAAAAATCTGAATTTCTAAAAAAAAAATCCCTGTTTGAATTTCTTAGGGAATCCCTGGATGATTTTATCAATGAATTGCAGTGGAGATATTTTTGAATAATTTGAAAAATACTGAGAAAGTCTTTGGAGAAACACCAAAGGAAAATGTAAAGGGATCCCAGGGAGAATTTAAAAGGAACTCATTAAAAAAAAATGTGGAGAAAACTTCAAACTAATTTCTGAAGAAATCCCTAGCAAAATTCATGGAGACTCCTCTGCAATAATTTCTGCAGAGACACATATGAGAATTTCTGAAGAAATCCATAAGAATCATTAGATAAATTTCTGGAGGAATTTGTAGAAGAAGGGTTCTAATTACAGAAATTTCTTAATACATATTATTTTATATTATTCCGACATTTCGATGTTCAGTAGGAATAATATAATACTTATCTTGACTTAGTGATGAGAAAACCGATTCCAAAATAGTTGTGCAATATCTATTTGAAATCGTCATTGCGTATCTGGAGGTATATATTATGGAATTCCAAAAACAATCCCTGAAGAGTTTTCCAAATGCATCCTAGAAGGATTTTTTTTAATTCATGAAAATTTCTTGTGGGAATTTCTAGAGTTGTTAGGGGCTGTCCATAAACCACGTGGTCAATAGGGGGGGGGGGGGTGGGGGGGGTTCGGCCAATGACCATTTTGTATGGACAAATAAAAAAAATTGTATGGACAAAAGACCACGCGGGGGGTGGGGGGAGGCGGTTGAAAAGACCCAAAAAAATGACCACGTGGTTTATGGACAGCCCCTTATTGGAGAAATTTTGAGAGGAACAGAAACATTTTGAAGAAATCCTTAATATTTTTATTAAAGGTTTTCTGAAAACCCCGGAAGTACTTCTATAGAAATCTACGGAAGATTTGCTTAAGGGAAAGAATCCCACATACTCGAAACAGATATACGGGATTTAGGGTTTGGCAAAAAAGCACTTTGCCTGGCAAGAACTGTTAACTGAAATCCCAGCAAAAGATAACGTTGGTTAGCTGACTCTCAGCGAAATTTTTTCCGCATCTCGGGAATGATCTGTCAAAATTGACGAGATATGTTCGGAATACAACCAGGATTTTGATAAATTGTCCTTCTGTTATTGGCTATTTCCGGTCAAAATTGATTTAAGGCTAGAATTTGCTGAGTTGTGGGCTGTCGCAGTGTCTAAACGCCATGTTAGTGATTGGTGAAGTGGCAAAAACAAAAATTTAAAAATTCACCCTCAAAATCTACCCAGCACTATCCATAACCAGACAAACCACATAACCCATTCCGACGGGGCTGTGGGCAAAGCGCGATGAAACGCAGCGGTACGCCTATAACCTCCCTGAGGAAGGCTTAAACCAAGGGCGAAACGTTGGATGCTATAAATTAATTCTGCCTAAAATTAATTTTGACCGGAAATAGCCAATATGTAACAGAGGGACAATTGCTGAGATCTCGGCAAAATAGTTGTTGATTACTGGGCTGTGTAAATCTCGTCAAAAGAATATAAGAATGCTCATATCCTGGCAATCTAAATTAAGGTGAAACTGGATGCATTTCTTCATTTTTGGGTATTGATTTTTCATTAAATAACGGAGCGATAGATCAAGGTATCTTTTGATTTTTTTCTTGTGAAAAATGTTTTTTAATTTTACAGAAACCATTTTGAAACAAAATTTCAAAAAAAAAATGGTTTCTGCAAAATTTAAAAACATTTTCCAACAGTTAAAATAAATAAGAAAATAACTTGATCTATTCTTCACGTGTATACGAAACCCGATTCCGAAAATATTGCTCCGTTGTTAAATAAAAAATCAAAAACCCAAATATGAGGAAATGCTTCCAGTTTCACCTTAAGTGTTGATTGATTGATTTGTCTTTATTAAAGAGACTTTCAGCCCTTGGCTGGTTCGTCTCTATACCTTAAGTGTACAGGAGGGAGGAAATTCTGATGAAATTTGAGGTGGAATTTCTGAAGAAACTTCTTAAGCAGCACATGTATTTTTTTTAATTTGTTTGTAAAATTTCTGAAGGAATTCTTGTATTCCACCATGACATTTCTGACGAATTTTCTGATAATTCCTTGGAATATTGTTTTAAAAGAAACTTGTGAAATAACGAATTATCCCTTCCAACTGTATGTGATCATCTACGGTAGATGCAATGAACATCGAAAATAACTTTGCAAGCACTTTCCGTGATAAACATAGCCAGATGGCATAGCGCCAACAGCTCTTTTTCAATTCGACTGATCATCAGCTTGCTAAAGGAATCCCTTGTGAAATTTTCGGGATTCAAATATAGGCAATTTTATCATATTCAGGGCGGAATGAAAACCACCCAGTGCCAAAAGAACAAGATTTTTTTTTACAAACTGGAAAACTGAAAATTAAAAAGAATAACTAAATAATCCCGATTTCATAAAGGATAATTTTACACGTGAGCTTCAGCTTAAATTTGAGCTTGATTGACCGCCCGTAGATAATACACCCAGTGCTGAAAATGTCATTTCGACATATCTAAATTTAGAAAAATGCCAAATGATTTTCATGGTGAATATCATTTGGCATTTTCCGAAGGTAGTCCGTGATATTTAGTTACACTCACATGAGTTGTATATGTAGATAGGAGGGAGGAAGAATATAGACAGATGCAATGTAGGAGGAAAGGGACGGGCAGGGATTGAGCCCAGGACCTTCTACATACAAATCAGAAGTGATAGCCACTAGACCACCAATCTCTTCTAAAGGAGTATTTCACACGTTTACAATCTCCAAATTTAAGTTCGTTCGAAGTGTAAGTTTATGTTCGAATGACGTCGAAGAACATCTTCGTTTATTCCTTTCTTCAATTTAGAACTTTTATATAAGCATGTTTTTACTTCAAGAGCTTTTCAATTGGAAATTCACAGAATAAGGAAAATGTCTTAAGACCCTTACCCTCTAGGATGCTTGGCAAGAGCACTGGAGCGCTTGTTCGTCGAGAGCCGCAATTGATCGTAGCTAGGGGTGTTCAAGATAGTTGCGAACATTTTGTATTACCTTTACAATATGCCTAATTAGCAGAAATCACGTTGTGCAGTCATATTAAGTTGTCACGACCTTGGTCAGACTTAAATTTTTCATGCAAACAAAAAAAAACATTTTTTTTTAAACTTTCCTTGCTCATGCTAAGCTGGATAAATTTTGTATAAAATAGAAGTAGAAGAGTTGGGTAAAATATCCTTGAAAGAAAATTGAAAATCGGCTGAGAACGAGCTGCTCAAACTTTTAGTTCCCACTGTTTCCTATCACGGTATTCTGAGTGTTCAAAATACATAGACTAGCATCAAAATAGTCTAAGCCTGAAACATGTCTCTTACATGCATAAAGAAAACATATTCGACCAACTTTTGCATAAAGTCTCGCCACTGTGCACCGGCGATGCACTTTTGCACTTTTTGAGCCAGAGCGCGGTCGCCGCCGCTGCTGGATGGATGCAGTTTGTGTGTGAGTGAGCGAGCAGTTTTGGGGTGGCGGGGTCAGTTCGGTCGGGGTATCAATAGAGAGGTACCGGATGCGAATATGTATGCGAGCCGCTGGAGTGGACTGTGTCCAAAGACGGGACCGCTCTGCGCGCGGAGACACAGACATCCAACAGGACAAACGACGACGACGAGGACGGTGACGAGTACGATGACGACAACGACGACAAGCGCAGCGTGGATGAAAGAGCGAACGTATTCGGCTTTTTCACGCCACTGCACTGGCAAGACTGAGAGGGGTAGACTGCAAAAATTTTCAAACATAATGCATCGCGGTGCAATTTATTGTACGTTTTTTGTGCGATCCATAGTTTTCTCTGAGCCGCCGACGTCGTCGTTGCGCTTTGTTGCAGTGGCTCCTGGGACGACCGGCGACCTGGCCGCGGTCGTTCTCTAGGTTCTGGGCCCGCTGGTGCTTCTCTAGGCTTCCCTAGGCGGTGGCAGTTCTGGGTTCAGGTATCCGGCTCGTAGCCGTCGCACCGTGATTGCATCCTCATGCAGTTGGCATTATCGAATTTCATCTCGCCTTGGGATGCAACGGGTGAGCCCGGAGCGAATTCTGCGCGGCTGAGGCCGGGTGCTGGAACTGAGAGCAAGCGCAACTCAGAGAATGCAACCAAGTTGGGAAATACAGCGCAACGACCGCGCCGCCGTGTGCACTGGTTCTGTACGGAGGTTCAAGATCGGAAGAAATTTAATGTACATTGCAAACCTGGTCGTCGTCGTCGTCGTAGTCGTCGCCGCAGTTTTTTTTCTTGTTGTTCATGTGCCGTGTTCGGGGCCGTGCGGGTACAGGCCAATCGTCGACGGAGTTAACGGAGAAGTGCCCCAGAGTGTGAAAAATTGCGAGTGCAACGTGCAGTGCGTTCTCGGGAAAGAAGAACACCAAATGGGGCAATAAAAACGAAAGAATAATGGTTGTTACCCTACAATACGCTAATGCTCCAGTTGGTTTGTACTGTAGTGACAGTTTTTTTTGTGCGATTTGTGAACGGTTAATTTTAACACCATGTGTCTCTCCGCGGGTTCGGATTCCTTACGATGCATGATCACGCGATTTTTTGGAAAATCAACGGTTTGAAGGAATCCGTGGAACGCGAAGTTAGCAGATGAGCTGCTCGATGCGGGATTGATTTTAGAATGCTCTCAGTGGAATGTTTAATGTGCCTCTTCTAGCGATGTGGAGAAAATGTGGCTTAGTAAAGAAAACCAAAATGAAGAAAACCTGAGCAAATTTGCTACGAGTGAATCAACTGAAACGACAATCAAATAAAAGCAGATTGATTACCATGAATCAGACGTATTCTGTAGAACTCTCCTCCGGCTACCAGCAAATCCCACATTTTCAACCAGGATGATCTAACCCAGACGACCAGACATTAAATGTAAGCATGCCTGTCTCACTCATTTAATCTAATTTTATTAGGATAAGTAATTGGTCCCAATGATTCCGGCCAACAAAGACCATCATCCGCGGCTGTAGTCTACGAGGAAGAATTTTTCAATTGCCATCTCTTTGTTCCCGAACAGCTCCATCCGTGCTAGATACATGTGTATAATAGTGCAAGCTGAAATTGCGCATGAATCATATAGAAAACACTACCTGCCAACTACTAGAGTATGTACCCACTACTTGCAAACCCCATAGTGTCTACAGTTACGGCACACCACGAGAGAAAGAGCTCTTCCTGTTCCACTACTGTAGGACGGGGAACCGCACTCTGCGCGGTACCCAGTGCATTTCCTTATAGATTCAGTTCTATGAGGAGCGCCTGGTTGTGTTCTACACCTATCCCCTCCATTGTCGACTATCGTCATCGCCGTCAGTTTTGTGGTTGTGTCATCACCACCATCACAACCATCGTCATCGTGATCATCATCATCATACCTATATGCAGTGAAAATCTGAAATAGTTTTCTAGTCGGTATGTATGCACCACAACGGCGTTAGGAACCAGACATGGAACCATACGAACCCCATCCCAGAGCCAAGCGCCGAAGAGCTTGAGGGGGGGATTGCGAACAGGGTGGACTATTTGCGTGCGGAGACTATTAGATCATCGCCGCTAGAAGATGTACTGCTCATTGAGTCCTTGAAGGGAATTGTATTTATACTTGATATTTCCTGCTGGTCTGTGGGTAAAATATGCTTCTGTCCGCGTGCATTGAGACTGATTGATCTAGATATATTTGTCGTTTTTGCGGTGAAATTACTCAAACTCAATGATTGCATGACAAGGTCAATAGCTAATAGCTCATAGTGCAATTCATAGTTGAAAATGGCAAGAATTCATTTGAGAATGATACACTAAAACATTTTTAATAGCGTGGCCTCGTGGTCGAGAGGATCACATGTTCGCCATGTAAGAGGATGGTCATGGGTTCAATTCCCAGCTGCGCCACCAGCAAGTATTCATTAAGCCCACAATGACCATACTCTGAGCGAATGTTCGCTCAATAACTGGATAACTGGATGATCGACCCACGTCAAACAAATGACGAACATCAATAACACCACATGCTCTTCATAAAACTGTTAAGTAAAGTTTTGTACACGTTGCAAAAGAATTTTATAGATATTTATTACGCTATAAATTAGATGCGATTTTATGAAAACCCGTCATTTTTGCTACCTTATCAGTCGCTTGGCAAGCAAAAGGTCCATAAATTTAACCCAACCAATCGGATTTTTATCGCTCATATTCTAGCACATAAGCATGATATAGAATGACATTGGTAGTTATCGGCAGGCTCGGTCTCTTCGTCATTTGGGGTTTCTGTCGGTAAAATTGCCAGAAACTTGGCCGTAAAGTTTAGCTTGGTTGGGAAAGATTTGAGGCCAACTTTAAATTCAAAAGGTTTTTTTTTTAAAAAGGCATGACGATGAGAACAAAACGGCCGAAAATACGTAAGTTCTGCTATTTGAAATCCATTGCCCTGAGTAGAATACTGAATTTGGAGGATCTCCGGCAAAGGTTATTGACCGATTCGCTTAAAAATGTCATGAGCGATCATAAGAAAAAAAAAACGGAATAATTCTAAACTATTTTCAGAATACATTCGTACTAAATATTCACGAATGTATTTTCAGCATTTCGGTAAAGTTTGATAACAATGACGGAATCAATGTTTTTATAACAAATTAAACAACGAGTATCACTAGGGATTGATTCAGAAAATTTGTAATTATTTTCCAAGGAGTCTCGCAAATATTCCTTAGTAATTTTTCATTACAAATCTCATTAGAACTACCTGGATGATTTCTCGCAGGTTCGTATAAAAATGATCCAGAAATCATTTTGAAACTGTTTTGTGGACTTATTTGTTAGGGGTATTTTCAGGAATGCTTACATAAACTTGATAAAGTACATATATTGGGTTTCTTCAGAAATTCATCGGAAATAATGTGTGTAGTTCTCAAATGTAACAAAGGAAAATATTTGAATTAGTTTGATTGCTTAATAGCAAGTGTGTATTTCTGTATCCATTGCTTTCATTTTATTGATTCGAGCAGGTTCTGAAAAGCAGCTTATGAATTCCTAGCTGTGCAAAAAGAAATAACTCATAGACCACCATCCGATCAAATTATCACACTGAACTACCCTTGGGCTGAATTTCTCCATAATCGAGATTTGATTATTATAATCATATTTCATACCAGCCATAAATAAGGATGATGATGCATTGAAGCTATCTTTTTTGCCAATAAAACTATGGAGATCTCATAGTGATGGAAAAGGAACAGATTCACAGAAGCTAAATTTGAACACAATAATGATATAATGAACACATTAGTCTTTTTTCCATTTTTCCTGATTTTCAAATAAATCAGGCCGAAACGTCGGGCAATGCATAATTTAATAATTTGGATTCCCTAGACTGAGATAGCCAGAATCTCCGTAGCAAACCATTTCAAGTCGAAAACCTTTAGCATTTGGTCATAGTTTTGCCTCGAATTCCCGAAATGGATAATATTCATTATCATTATAGTTTCACTGCCTTCCGCAATGTTGAAAACCAACAGCCCTGGCTACGTCTTTGTATTTTAATTTTCTATTGCATTTCTCGTTCACCGCAGCCAGTCCTTACTGAAAACCCTTTAAGGTTGAAGGATTCGTCATTGACAAAATCGTCATCATTGAAAATTCAAAAGCAGTTTTCGCGCTCAAAACTTAAATGTTTGACGGTTAAGTCAATGACGAATCCTTCAACCTTAAGATGATTAAAACGTAAAGAATATGCTGTATGCTGATAATTTTATTGAAATGCACATTCTTAATGTAAAATTATGCAGTTTACTATAAAACGTAATAGCTCTTTCACGTCTTTTAGCACTTCTTGGTTGGACAGTTAACATTTTGCAGTTTTCTACTGACACTGACAAGAATCACAGTTTTGTGATTTCGAGATGCATCTGGGAATTTAAGAAACGACTTATATAGTGCGCTTACCGCAGCACGAGAATTCGGAAAACCCATGCTGAGAGTGATGGATTCGATTCCCAGTCGATCCTGGACTTTTCGTAATGAAAATTTCTTTGACCTTGTCATAGAGTATCTTCGTGCTTGTCCATTTAAATTTGTGTCTTGCAAAATAGTTATTGGCGGAGAAATCTCTCAGTTAGTAACTAAGGAAGTGCTTATAGAACACAGTAAAGCTGAGAACCAGGCATTGTCGCAGTCGCAGATGAGATGTAACGAAAAGAGAATAAAGAGAAGAAGAAGACGACGACGACGATGACGACGACGAAGAAGAAAAAAATGATATATCTTTCTATTGAACGCAAAATATACGCATATATCCGGACCAACACTTTCAAGAATGACACAATTCCTGGAATGTTCAATCTCCCGGAACGCAGTTTCGATATATTAACAAAGAATGATATTCGAATGAGTGTAATCAGTTTCGTACCTTTTAATTCCGC
Source organism: Aedes albopictus (assembly GCF_035046485.1). Taxonomy (NCBI): domain Eukaryota; kingdom Metazoa; phylum Arthropoda; class Insecta; order Diptera; family Culicidae; genus Aedes; species Aedes albopictus. Next base: position 104,345,745 of record NC_085137.1, on the reverse strand, counting down.
CCTATGTTGCTTATCCTTTGACAGATACGCGTATTTCGACTACCACTTGTAATCTTCCTCAGTGTCAGTTATCCACTGATCCAGTGGATCTGTCAAAGGATAAGCAACATAGGGCGGAATTAAAAGGTACGAAACTGATAACACCCATTCGAAGAGGGTATTCTGCTTAGAGAGGGTTCGAAAAGTCGGTACAAGAAAGAAGGATATGTTTCCTTCCGTCCGGAAAACATTTATACACGAGAATCTTCTGAGGTTTCTTCAGTTATTCCTTCACAGATTGCTAAACAAGTTTTTTCTGGGATAATTTAAGGTAAGCTCAAGGAATTTTTCCATGCAGTCACTTGGAACATTTCCAGAACTTTTTTTCGGTTTTCCCAAGAAGGATTCCACATACCATTCTGCTTGGTCACGTCTTGGAATTCGATGAGAATTAGTTGAAAAAAGAGTTTGGACCCGTGGGATTTCTTCAGGTATCTATTCTCGCATTAACCCCTTTGATTCCTCTGCTTCTTCAAAATTTCTTACAGAAACTCGAAGATTGTTTTCAGGAATCCCTCTAGAAACTCTTGCAGACATTCCTCCAGGAGTTCCTTCAGGGCTTCCCCTAGAATTCCATTCTGGGATTCCTTCACAAGTTTTTATTTTTTTTTAAATTTGATGAGTAATTCCTTCTGATGGATTATTTAACCATTTTTTTGTATTTTTTGTATTTTTAGAGAATCTTTCTAGGAGTCGTCAAAACATTTCTTTAGGAGTTCTTTGTGGCATTCGTGCTATTTTACTATTTGTGCAGTAGAAATTCTTTCTGTTTTTCCGATTTCGAATAACTACAAGAGAAGTTCCTGGATTCTATCTCTATTCGTCTTTAAAACTGTTTTTGGTGATCCTCCAATCCTCTAGCTAGAAGTTACTTCAAGAAGCCCTCTTGATGTTTTTTTTTATAGAAATCTTCCAGAAGTTATTTCTGGTGATCCTGAAGGGGTTCCTTGTGAGAATTCTTCGAAAGTCCCTTGTTGTAATCCTGCAGGAGTTCTTTGAAAAAATCCTTCAAAAGCTCCATGTGGGAAACCATCAGGATTGATGTAACAGCCGTATCTTCTGGTAATCCTTCAGGAGTTCATGGAGAAATCATGAGATAGTTCAACTTTCATATAGAAACTGTTTTCAAGGCAGTTACTATACCAGTTTTCGGAAAACGAAATGATTATAAAATGTGCTATATCTCTAGTGCTGAATTCGCATTACTATTTGGATGTTTTTCTGTATTATAAAAAAAATGAAATAGTATTACAGTAGTGTTTTGATTTTACCACCCGCTCCATGCCGCAGACTATCATTTTTTTATTCCCTGTTACATATGATGGTGAATCTCCTCCCTCTTCTTCATGCTGAATGTTGAAGGTGTGGTTTACAGTATTAAAAAAAATAAAACGTGTATAAATTTTGAAACATTTAACATTTAAAAAGGCGGTGATGGAATCGAAACATTTGAGCACCTACATTTCAAAAGGGCGTAGCTGCATTTTGTGTTGCGTCAAATATTTGGCAAGAAGTGAGCTAAAGAGCAATCATCTGTTTGACACTAATGAAAATTCGATCGGGTCAAACAAGATGTTTGGGCATTGGTTTCTTTTTGGTCAAATAGCTGACCATGCTTGTGACCATGTGTAATGGCTTCTTAAATATTTGCATACTACGACAGAAACGTATATGTCGAATCAAACAGAGTTGACTGTAATCTGTTATTAAACAAAAAAAATGGCCGCCATACCTTCGAAAATAAGCTTCTACCATTGGCATGCAAGACTGTGCCTCTCTATGGAGGGAATGTGTAGGAATTATAAATTAGTCGCATTTCTCTTTCATGCTTTCTTTTCGGGGTTCGGCCCAACCAACCAATCTGACCTGATCACCAAACGGTTTTCGAACACAAAGGGAAGCACACACTCCCTTCCCAGAAAAAAAAAATATAAATAAAAATAACACACCAGCAGAAGAACGAATTGGGAAACGAGATGAGGATAGTTTTCGGTCATCTTTCTCTCTTCATTTCTCCATTGCACCCCACCGTGCATTACACTATGGGTTAGGTACCCGATGTTGGTATAGGGTCTGAAACCTATTTTGGAGACTTGTTGTTATAACTCAGTCAATTTTGAGCCAATAGGACACAATTGGTGAAGTACTGGAATTAAGTAATGAGCTGAATTTTTGTATTATGAGAAGGTCAATTCTCCGTTTCTGCAATGAAATGGTTCAAAAAGCGAGAGTATTATAATTCCTTGCCTAATTTGATGATGCTTAGAAGCCGTTCATAAACCACGTATACTTTTTTGGGATGGAGGGGGGGGCTTTGGCCAAAGTCTACGCTCCATACAAATTTCAAATTTTTTGTATGGACAAGAGTCTACGAGGGGGAGGGGGGTCTGAGCTGGCCAAATTTTGGTCTACGTGGTTTATGAACAGCCCCTTAAGCAAAACTTTGGGTAACTATGTTGTATAATTTGCATGAAATGGAGAGAACAACAACACGGTTACCCAAAGATCTAGTACTTCACCGATTGTGTCCTATTGGCATATTTTTTTAGGAAACGGTGAGATACGTACAGTATTGAGCCATGTACAAAAATTAAAATTTTATTGTTTGAAATTGACTGAGATACAGCAGCAAGTGTCCAAAATAGGCCCCCCTGCCAAAATGGTCCCAGCCCCTACGTTCAATATTAGGGAGCAGCACCAAGTATCTGCCTTATATGTACCTACTAAAATGGTGAAAGCGCGATTGCAACAACAGGAACATGTGCATCATCACAGGGCCCGTTGCTGTTCCGAAAAGTGAAATGGAAGAATCAAATGATTCCGATTATTGCAGAAGTGGGGAGTTTATCACTTTAAATTGTAGAGCCTATACAGCCGAAGTGATAAACGCACTGGTAGGTATTCAGTAAGAACATCAGATATCAGTAGGCTGCCTTCAGAGAAACGTTCTCTCTCTAATTAGGAAATTAATACCATCGCCATACAATAACCCTTCGGGACGGAGCGCAAAACAGTGAAATTTCCATACAAATTGCTCAACTTTGGCTCTCCAGAACTCTTAGATTTCCCAAAAAAAGCAACCATTATTTTTCCTCATTTGAAAGAACTACTCTTTATAATTCGATTTCTAGCTTTGACTACCTGACCTGGATAAATCGGAAATAAAAAATATGCGACAGATAATACTTTTTCATGTTTTACGGCTTTTGTCCACTTTTTGTTTACCTTATTGTGGTAAATTTCATGGGTAATGTAAACAAAAGTTTGTTTACACACAAACAAGTATAAGTAATGGCTGAACTATTGAAACAGTTTACATCACATAAAACAAAGTCTAAGTAGATGAAAAAACTGTTACCGCTCTACAGCACAATTGTGCTGGTTCGTCACGAAAGGGATAAGCATATTTCTCATAAAGCTTCACTGAGAAATTTGGTACTTACTTTTTGGATGTTTTACAAAACTAGCTCCATACTCTAGGTTAGGGAATTCGGCTTATCAGTCCTTTTTTTTCTCTTGAACGAAAACGGGTTTCGATTCGTCCCTACGTTACGGTAACGTTTGTTACAATCCTCAGGGGAAAATCAGTGAGGATGGTAACAACCGTTACCGAAACGTATGGACGAATCAAAAACCGTTTTCGTTCTTATACACTGGTTACGTATAAAATTCCAATATGTAATATAAATGAACGTCCATTAATTACGTCACGCTTTCAGGAGGGAGGGGGGTTCAGCAAAGTGTGACGACCCATACAAAAATTTCAGAGGTCCCATACAAAAAGTGTGACATAATGGGGGGGGGGGGGGTTTGTGAAAATGGACGGTTTTTGCGTGACGTAATTTATGGACATTCCATAATTATATAAAAAGATTCGACAAACATTAGAATAAATATGCTGAATATTTGTTATTTCTGAAAGCTTTGTCAACAATTGCCAGTCAGTGCTTTCATCAGGGTGCTATAAATTTCCTTAAAAGTATTAGTTACTGATTTCCAACCTTGTTGAGAAGGCGTTTCTCTTGCAAAACTTTCAACTAGAGTGTCCATCCCGCGACAAAAATTCCTGGGATTTAAGTTATTTCGGGATATCCCGAATGCTGCGATATAATTTCGTAAATTTCGACAATCCCGGGAATCCCGGGTCAAGGCAAACCTTTCTCTGACCATTTTCACTTTTAAAATATGATTGATTATTTGAAATGATCCAATGAACAAAAAGCAATTTTTAGAATCGAATCATATTCGGAAACTATTAAGAGTCGAAAAGTTTTCCCAAAATTGGAATAAAAAAATAAAAAAATTAAATAATACATCAACATACAAACATCATACGTAGCGCAATATTCTACGGATTATGAAGCTTTTTTCGTTTAAACTGTTAGATATTTGCAGGAAGCTATTTGCAATAAATTAACTACTAAATAGTTGGAAACAGTCATTTATTAGCGATCATGATGTTGATACGAAACTTGTCCGTGCTCGATGCATTCCGAAGCTCTCACTTCAACACTATTATACGTTCGTTATGAGCCATTTTACGAAGTGACAACAATGTTGATGATGATATTGACTTTCACGGGACGCTACCTCCTGTCAATATTCATTCATAAAATCGGCGCTCATTTCATGATATTATTTTATTGGGAAAGTTTCAAAAATGTGATTCTTCCACATCACAAAATTCTGTGATAGGGTACCTGTGCCAATTATGGCACTACCTAAGGGAAACTATTTGTACAAAATTAATGACAAGACCAAAGAATGTCATCATTATGTTAAAAGATAGCTTAGTTTCCATACTATACAGGAAAAATATAGAAACGGAGCCAAAACTACTTTTAGTATTGATTACAGCATGTGCCAATGATAGGAACCTTGTACCAGTTATGGTTACATTTTTTAACTTCGGTTCCTTTTCGCACTATTTGCATGCATTCGTTATGGCATTAGCCATAACTGGTACACTATGGCGAAAAAGGGTGCAAGGAAGCCGAAGTTTTAAGAAACATGATTTTTTTCTGCCATAATTTGAGAAAAATGTGAAGTTTATATGAGTGCAACCATCTTTTGTGAACGTGATCTGTTGTTCACAATTTTGTTCTTGTTGATCTACATTGTTAAAGAGTGAAAATCAACTATGACGAATAATTGGTACTATAGCCATAATTGGTACACTGACCCTAGTATGTTTACTAGGACAAGCTCTAACAGCCATCTCTATACAAATTTAACAAAGAAACATTCTACAGTTTGTCACTACAAGTTTTTGCGTGAAATCCTAGCAAACAGTTTCAATAAAATATGTAATTCCTCCTGACAAGAGTTATGAGAGCTGCTTCTGTCCACGCTGATTAGGAGCACATCATAAATGTAAATAGGAAAGGATATTTATCGGTGAGCTCGTTTCATATTAAAATAATTTTTTGATATGATTCATAAAACTGAACCATAGTTTTCATGTATTTACCCAACAAATATGTGAACGTTCATCACGTTAAGTGTCAGCACAAGATACCGTTTTATTTTTGCATTTACAAAATAATTTAAAGGATTCACTATCATCGGTGTCGACATGTACCATATTTTAGTCAAAATAAAAAAGTTTTTTGATTGAAATAAATGTTGCATGAATCACATAACTTACCAAAGTGAATCCGTGACAGACGTGGAGAAGCAGAAGTGATCTCAGTCTCTAGTGAGCAACGCATATCAAATTAAAATTACATCCATTTCAAGATGACCGTGAAGACGTTACCTTATGTATGGGGCTGTTTGGGCTCGTTTGGAAGTTAACTATCAATGTTAACTTCTTTTCCCGATCAGCCTAGATAGCTGTGATGATGATGATTATTTTTTTTTTCTTCGGCCTTCCTGGTGACGCTGGGTGGGATGTGCTTCTTGACCTTAATCCTATGACTAACGGGTGTTAGTTTCTCCTTTTGACACTTCTTCAGAAATGCCACGTCCTTCTGAATGCTGATGATGGATCTCTTCAAATCGATGAAATAACTCTGCTCCGTCCGCTTGGTAGCCATGATAATGATGATAGCTGTGTATTGTCGGTAGCGGTTGTCTCAATTGGCTAAGAATAACACTACGGACCGTCTGATCCAGTGGTAAGAGCCCACTGAACAGGTGACCCCTAATTCATGATGTTATGCGGCTCTTGCTTACCGTTCCAAGGAATGAATGGCTAGGCGGGTCTAATAAAAACCTAACCACAAACGGAGCCTGTGGAGAATTAGGGCGTCCTCCACATTATTACGGTCTTACTGCGCTAACCGGAGCAATAGCGCAGTGGACCTTTCGTTTCTCCGAGATAATCAGTGGCCCTTCTTAAGTCTCAAATTTGAGGCTAAATAAGGGCGGAATTATTCAAATGTTGTAAATTAGCTTACATTACTACCTATATGGGTTCGCTTATGGCGTTTTCCAATTGACACCGATTTGGTTTGTCGTTGATGTTTCCTTTTCGTGTAAAAAGCGTGCGTAGCCTAAGAGGCTCTAATTTAAAAAGTTCATTTTCATAGGGTAACTTCTATATAGGTTACCTTGTGAACTCAGTCTTGCTTCTTTCATTATAAGTGAAGTGTCGTGCCTCGAGCATGCTATATCTTAGAATAACGTTAACAGTATGTTTCAACCTTTCCTTATGGATGCCTTCAAGCAAGCTCTTGTATTCATCATCTTTTCGCTGATATTTTGCAGTATTGCTACGATTATTACATCATCTGAAGTAGCTCAATCATTAATTTGAGATGCTGCAGTTTGATTGATTACTTAGGTAGTACAGTTCATGGATAGCTTAACATAGAATTGCACCTAACCGAACTCTGCATGAGCAGAATTTGTCGTGAGTTGACTGATTGGCATGTGTCAGATGAGGAGTCTCCATTTGACCTTCTTTGCACTTTTGAGTGTTCCTTCGCATACTTTGCGTATTCAGGCGTCCCTGCCCAAAAATGGGGGAACCTGTACTAATTGGTTGCGATCACATTTCATGGATAACTCGCTTCCATTGCTACTCCAAGAGAGCTTCATTGTGATTTTGTTATAACAACGCCCTCCATTGTGGTACACCATAACTATTGCTTCGAAGGAACCCAAGTAACCACGCAGCACTATAATTCACCTGGGGACACATACATTGCTGATAAGGAGCTGACACGCTCTATATTGGCCATTTAACCCTAAAAGGGATACCTTCATGGCCTAAGTTTCGTCACCTCGCTGAGTGTGTTCCATCAAAGACGAGCTCTGAAAGGCGCCTGGGGTCCAATGGACCCCAGGTAACCCTTTTAGGGTTAATAGTCATGTGAGCCAAAAAAGGCGAAATATAGTGCTAATGGTACTTTGGGAAGCTTGTCCTCTACGGTCTATGCGGATCATAAGAGGTATTCCTGAATGGAACTCTGATCTGTTATTTCAAAATATCTTCGGATAAACCATTCTGTTGTATAGTTGCGCATCTCTAGCTTCCGCCCGAGAATTATAGCTATATAATCGACTTAGTGGGCCCTCAAAAGCTCTGCTTACTTCAAATCTCCAGGAGCAAATGGGGGTTTGTCCTATTTTTCTCCAAAGGGATTTGAGTATTTCAAACATGTTTTGAACTCTTGTAGTTTTCTATTGGGTATTTTCATGGCGTGGAATTACTCCATAGTTTTTTCCCGAAAGGGTACGTGCGTTGCATAAAGCAGAAATGAGTTCCTGGTTACCTCATTCTTTATGAAATGCTTGAAACGCATTGTCGATTATAACATCTGTGATGTTCGTCTGGCTGACATGTCTATTCATGTGAACTCACAATTTGGGATGTCCACAGTGACTCTTTTACACAAAGTTGTATACGTTTTCAAGAAAGTACTCGCAGAAACGGAGTTTTTTCTTGGGTGATTTCTTGAATATTGAGGATGCTTTCGATGACGTGCCTTTCAATGTCATATTAAAAGTTGCATGATGTCACAAGCTACCTTTAATGGGCTATAGGCTCTCTTTACGCTTATGCGTTTTACAATGTCCTTTTCAGGGCATTGATTAAACCCGTTGTGGTATGGGTTATGAGCTCTTGTTACGCTTATGCGTTCATTCTCTCTTCTAGGGTACCCCTTGCCATTTCATCACCTTTCGCTTTCGTAATCCCATTTCATCCCTTGTCCCATTCTCCCTCAAATAAATGATGAAATATGCTTATATGTATGGCGATGGCACAAATGTCCCAAATGGAGGATAACGTGCCTCTGGAGCCGGCCTTCTGATACCTGATACCTAGTAAGCAACGCACATCAAATTAACATTCCTTCTCTTTCAAGACGACCGTGAAGAAATGACAGGAGCAGTTATTGATTTAATAAAGTTTGAAATTCTCGTAGGCACACATTGAGAACGGTAAGCTACTCTCAAGCTCCGTTTGCTGGTTCCTTGTGCAATTTCGATTGTTCTGGCCAGTCACGGAGTAGTCACGCCTGCTACATTAAGTGGTCCCTCCTACCCAACCAATACTATACATTCCAAGGAAAGTTTTCAAATTCCAGAAAACTAGCACTACTTAGTATTAAAGGCTTCTTTAAATTACAAAAATATGAATATCATCGAAAAAAAATATTGAAGGTCAGTAAACAATCCTTTCAATATAAACACGCAATTTAAACGGCAACAAAATACATCAGAATTTCATGGAACTCTTTGGAAATTGCTGTCACCCATACGTATCTGTGTTTAAGGATATTGTCACTTTGTAGTTAAATTTAATGCGTAAAATGAGCCTTAGCGGTAAACGTGCGGAAATTCAGCATGCCATTGCAGAAGTTGCCGGGTTCGATTCCTGGTTGGTTCAGGAACTTCCAATGATAGAAATTTCCTAGAATTCCTTGGAGTTTCTTCGAGCCTGTTACACGATGAACAAATCGACAATGATTTTTTTAAGGGCCTAACTGACTTGATCGATTTCTCTTCGTCGACTCTCTCTTCCGCTAAAAACTTGATCAAAACAAAAAAAAAATTCTTTTTGTTTCTAGAGCAAGATGTAGTCGTCGTCTTCGCATTTCAAGCAAAAAATCTTTGGAAAACTTAATACACTTTCGTAATAACAAAAAGAGAGGGTCGCTGAAGAGAAATCGAAAATGTCAGTTAGGCCCTAACGAAGAATCATTGCCGAAATGCAAAATTTTCCTTAGCATAAAAAGCTCCCAGTTTATCAGTGTGGAAGGAAGAGCCCAAAACCGTTAAGCTAAAGAGCTGGCTTTGTCTCAGATGAGACATTATGTCCAAAACAAAAGAAGGATAAAAACCAGACAGCAAACACTTTTGAAGAAGGATCCGAATAAGCGGTAATAAACAACCAACACTCACCGAAAATTATGCTGCTGAATGGCGTCCGGTCGGTCACCACTAATGTAGCGCATTCGCTGCGTGGAGGCCGGAGGCGGGGCCTCAAAGAAGTCACCCTAGTTTCGCATTAGCCGGTAGCGAGCGTCTTAACCCTCCCCATTTTCGAACCTACTGCTACTACATACCACACCACGCGGTCGTCGTCGTCATCGTCGGCCACCGCTGCTTGTTTATTGCTTTCTTCGTGGTTAGCGTTTTTAATCCCGCAGAACACAGACACGGACCATACTGGTGCGCTTATGTATTATGCTGCTCTTGTTATGAGCAGCATATTTTAATTCTATCTGCGGGTAGTTGCGCGAGGTCTAGCCGAACGCAGTGGTAGACACTTCCGGGGCGAAATATGCTTTCGCTAGCGTGGGTCTTTCTTGAACTCGATTAAAACAGTTCGCGAAAGTTTCCGTAGAATTCAATCGGTCTTTGAACTTCTCATAATTACCTGGAATATCGAACGGTGGAGTATTTTTTTTTCCTCAAACAGCACAGCCTTGCATAACGAAGTTGGCAACCGCCGAAAACTGAAGCGTGAAAAAAAATGTGTTTATAAGCAATAACTGCCATTTCTGTGTTCATCCACAACGGGGATTGGGACTCATTATAAAGTTCGACCCCAAAAAAAAACTACTCAAACAATGTGAACAAGGGAACATGGCCTATAGTTGTGAGTTTTTTTTTTTTCGATTGGTATAGCATTCGAAGAACGCTGAATGGTTTGTTTCGACTATATAATAAAACGAAATCCTTTGGTGAATTCGGCAGTCAGTTTGCGGTTTTTCGTCAATGTCTGTCAAAATGTTGGGAGGTGATTCGGCAGGTTTATTTTTTGAGTCAACAGAAATATAAACTCGGGAAACAACGGAACCGTTACTGATGGATGGTGAGTAGGCCGTATTTTTTTGCCCTTCTGTTGAGTTCGAAAAAAAAATTTGCTACACAAAAATAATAAATATTGATATTGGAAATTGTTGCCTATGATCTGTGTTCTGGTTTATTTGATTCTCTAGTCTAAGCTTTAAAGCTTAAGACGAGTTAAAGGGACTTATTGTTTGGGGCAGTAAGAAACTGTTGATGTACAATTTGGAAAGTTGAACATATCTCATTTAGTACAGTAGGAAGAGTGGTTTACCGAAAATACCACATAGTGTACCAATGGAGTATCAGATTCAGCGGGAAACGCTTATCTATTCACAAATTATTTTGTATAATATTTGACAAATGTGTACTTTTTGTGCTGAACTACAATAATAAAGCATTTTAAACCACACTCATTTGTGCCAATATGCGTCGACGTCGCATCGTCCCACTACTAACACGCGACGCAATGATAGTGACTATACAATGAGTCACAGTGAAAATCGTCCACCAATAGATGTTTCTTTCAAATTCAAAAATCAAAGTATAACTGAAAGCCATATTTTTCTCTTTTGAATCATTTATTAGCACATTGTTCAAGCTTCAGCGTGACACAGTTTTTGTTATTTAAAAAATCAAAACAAAATAGAAAAAATATAATAAGTAAACAAATGCTTAAAAATACGTCACAGTGAAAATCGTCCAGCAGTACTATTTCACTTCTGCCGAATTGAAATAATCAACATTTAAGAATGAATTCTTTACCTAATATCGAGTGGGCAATCCCTTGTTCTTTAGAACTTCCCTTAGGCGATTTGGCATGGATCGCACGAGTTTTTCAGTGTATGCTGTAGTGATCTTATTCCATTCGGTCATAAGTGCTGTTTTCAGTGTATCCTTGCTCGTTATTTGATGTTTCCTGATGTTTACCTCCAACTGATGCCATAAATTCTCGATTACATTGAGGTCTTTGTGATTGTGCAGGTGGATTCAAGAGAGTTGGGCAGTTCTTCTTCAGCCAAGCTTTCGGTTTCCTTGCTGTATGCTTTGGATCGTTGTCCTGGTAAAACTTGAATGTCTTCAATGTCCCCAATTTTTGTGTGCTAGCTTTCACATTCTTCTTCAGCAAATCCAGCTAGATATACTGATCCATGATTCCGTCGATGAAGTGCAAGTTACCCACACCAGCTGCCGACATACAACCCCAAACCATCACGGAACCTCCACCATGCTTCATAGTCGCTCGCAGATTTTTCTTTTTTAGCTCTTCATTTGGCTTTCGCCACATCAGAACCCTACCGTCGGACTCAAAAATGTTGAACTAGCTTTCATCTGTGAATAGGACGTGTTTCTAGAAGCCAAAATCCTTTTCAACGTACTTTCTTGCAAACTCCACGCGACTTTTGATATTCTTTGGTGATACATACGGCTTCCGTCTCGCAACTCTCCCGTGAATGTTGTGTTTCCGCAGCACTCTACGCACAGTTTCCGGGTTTGCCTGTTTCCCGAGATACTTTTCCGCCTCAACTGCGAGTTTTGGAGCACTTATCTTCGGGTCATCGTTAACCTGGCGAACAAGCCAACGCTCATCAACTTCGTTGAAAATTTTCCTTGTTGATGTTTTAGGTTTGTTTTCAATCCGGTGTTCACTATTGAATCGCTTTATGATGCTTTGCACCGTAGTACGACTTCTGCCGATAGTTTTAGCTATTTTTCGCTGACTCTTACCACTTTTGTGAAGTAGTATTATCAGTTTCCTGATATATCAACAGAGGTTTGCTTGGTGCGCCATGTTGGTGGAATACTCGGCGAAAACTGAACGCAATAACAATTACCCGGGTGAATATGTTTGTATACGTGTTCACGTGTGTGAAACTTCAGGGAGATGTCAAAACATACACTCCCGTTCAAAAGTTTGGGGTCACCTCCTCAAAAACATGTCATTTTTTTGGGCCCATATCTCCGCCAATTTGCGTCCGATTTCAAAACCCTAGGTTTCATTCAAAAGATAATAAGTCAAAGAAACTTTGAACATGATTTAAAAGAAACTTTTTCAAAAAATTTTGTATGTAAACTTAGCCCAAAGCTGCCAAATTTTTAAAAAAAATGAATATAAACATACGGCAGTGTCGCTGGAAGTTGGGTCGACCAAATTTTAAGATGAGAGCGGTAATATGACCCATTTTCTATTAGCTTTCAACTGCTTTTTAGAGAACTTAGCTAAAAAATCTAGAAAAAAAGTTATTAAGTAAATTAATCCTTGATGTCATTGACCAAAAGTTTGGGGTCACCCCTCAAAATGATGTATCGGCCAAAAGTTTGGGGTCACTATCGTAAAACATGGAAAAGTGATTTGTTGATATCTTTGTCATCTTTCATTCAATTTTAATTCTTCTTGGCTTATTTGAAACAAAATGAATGATACTTACTGCATAGACATTGAACCACACATATTTGTTGAAATTTACATACTAAAACTTAACGTAAAGTTGCCTCATTTTTTGAAGCGTGGTAAAATGTGCAACTTTACATAACATTTTTATATACAAAAATCGTTAAATACGTTAAGTTAAAGACATCATACGTAAATTTAGTTGATTATCTTTTAAATGAGCCCAAAATAATTTAAATTGAACTATAGATGACGAAGATATCACCAAATCACTTTTCCATGTTACACACATAAGTGTACTGGTAGGGTGGACGATTTTCACTGTGACCATTTAACCGACTAGTTTTACAAAATATGTAGTGATTATTTTTTGTCAAACATGTTTTGATAAAAATACATGCTAATATGAAAATCCCTTTCCTAGTAAGCTTTAAGAGTAATAGATACCAATTTCCAGATTAATATACAAGAAGCACGGTTGATACATAAATTAGCATTTATGGTGGACGATTTTCACTGTGACTCACTGTACGTACTGCACGTCCGACTACAGCCTGTGGAACAAGCCGGCCAGGGTGTGGGTAATGCAACACCAACCAGGCGGTTTCAACTTTCAAGTTTCATATTTTTTGCGTGCAAAAAATGAATACTCAGGCCTCCTTCGCTTGCTTGATAGTTAGTTGGCCGTCGTCTTCATCGTCGTCGTCGCCAATGTGTCCGAGAGGATCAGGGTGAACCAGTCTGCTCACCATCCACTGCTGCCACCAGTCATTCATTGGCAGCAATGAAAAGCCGGCTGTCGACTGACACTACCCTGCGTTGCGTACGTTCGGAGCCGGTCTTGGGGGGAAAGAGACGAAGGGGCTGACCAGCGAGGAGGTGGATCGTACATAAAGTGAAACGATAAATGAACATTAAAAGAGCAATTGTGAGTGTCGTAAACATTATCGAGGAAGGTTGCAGTGCTTTCTACTCGGGTGTCCTTGAGTAGGCGGATTGTTTGGGCTGAAGGCGTTCGAAGGAACTTAAGTTCCAATGGCGGTCGTTACGTTTTCTTTTCTGGTTGTGATTCAAAGAAATTCAATATACCGTCAAACGGGGTTACTTGCAACAGCGGTGTAACTTGCAACACGATGACATACACTAAATGTGAAGCATTTTCTAATTATAATAAAAACTAGTATGCCCTACTATTTCGGTTATAGAGATTATGTGTATCAAAGATCGATTTAGTATAAAAATAAGCTTTGTTTCTTTGTTTATGGTTTAGCTACACTGTTAAAACGGATTGCTCATTTTATGCCATAAAAACAAATATGAAAATCGTGCTTGACCTCTCTCTTATGGTAAGTGCGATAAATCTGATGACCTTGCTTGCAGTTAGGGTACCTAAAAGTAAGCTTATCTAAACGATAAAAGTTTGATAAACTTATCGACTAAGTAATGCAAAAATTCATTATTATATTCGACAACCACTATGGGGTAACTTGCAACAGTGGAATTTGACGAAACCTTCTATTATTTATCTTCATTTCACGATATATTTGACAGAAATAACCGAAATGGATCATTTACTGATTACGAAACGCGTTCATTTTCAAATGACAATTAATTTTTTTAAATTTTTTTGCACGTGACCTTCAAACATTGTGAGGAAATACCACATTTTAAAGTTTCATTCATGTGTCATCATGTTAAAAGTTCAATTTTTGTTTATGAACGCTGTAAAGCAATCACCAACATCAATTCTGTACCTAGATGGAGTAAATTATTTCAGTTTAATACCCAAATTAGCGAGTTTGACATTTACAAAGTAGAATAGATGTGTTTCAATCATGTTAATTTTACTGAAATTTTCAAACACCACTTCAATTCAAACTGAAGGCAACTTGAAGATGACTCACTCTACCTTTCCAAGAAATGACAATAATCATTGTTGACATTCTGTAATGAGTGCTAAGTCACGAGAATCATATATATTGTTTGAGGGACGTGAGACCTGTTGCTAAAAGATAAACTCTCGCTTACAATAACTATCAATCCTTTCATGAAAAATTATATGTCAATTGATTAGTGTACATCTTTTCATGGTATGTTTCATGCATAACATCAAAAATTTACAATACAACTAAATACTAGAATGTTAGTGCTGTTTAATGATAGCTAACTTAGCTTCATGTCCTATGTTGCAAGTTACCCCACAGATGGGGAAACTTGCAACAATCATGTATTTCGCACCTCCTGATTAGGTGGCAACGTATTATGGTAAACCAAGTGCTGCATAGTATTCTACTCGGGGTAATTAGCGTACACGATGCTTCACAGGATGTTTCAAATGTTAAGATTTTCAATGATATTGCTTCAAAGTCGGAAAGTGTTGCAAGTTACCCCATTTGACGGTACTAATAACTCTAATTTGTCAGCCCTTGAGTGCATTTGAGTTGAAAAATTCCTGAACCTAGCAAAATCTAGACATTCTTCAAATCATAGATTGTCGGCTTTTAGGGCCCGCATGATGTTGATCATCAATAGAAACTTTTTTTCCGATAAGCCTAAAGAACTATGTAGTGTCGGTCGCGGTTAGTTTGACTAGCTAAGAATAACACTATGGACCGCCTGTTCCAGTGGTAGGAGTCCACTACAAAGGTGAACCCCAATTCATGGCGTAATGCGGCTATATGCTTACCATGCCTAGGAATAAACGGAGCAAGTGCAGTACCAGCGCACAAAATGTTGCCCTTACTGTGCTAACCGGAGCGCAGTGCACCTTGTGTTTCTCCAAGACAATAAGCTGAACAATTATTATTATTGGCTCTTTATTATGGGGATTTTCAGCCCGAGGCTGGTTCATCCCCGAAGCTGAACAAGGGTGGGATTATGAAGATGTCATTGGTTGATTAGCATCCTCGTCTTTGGCGCTTTAAAATCGATACCTAAACGAAAACGGCCTACGACTCATTGATTTCACCGCCTCCAAAAATAGGACATACGTAGCACCTTTTTCCATCACAGCCTCCCTTATCGTTGCACCTGGAGATCACCACAGCAGACAGAATCTCAAATTGGCCACGTTCTGATTGACGGACGGCACTTCTCCGACATTATCGACGTCAGGACCAATCGTGGCGCCAACATCGACTCCTACCACTATCTGGTGATGGTCAAGCTGCGCCCAAAACTCTCCGTCATCAACAATGTACGGTACCAGCGACCACCACGGTGCAACTTAGAGCGACTGATACAACCGGATGTCACCTCAGCATACGCGCAGAATCTCGAGGCCGCGTTGCCGAAATAGAGCGAGCTCGATGAGGCCCCTCTAAAGGACTGCTGGAGTACATTGAAAACAGCCATCAACAACGCAGCCGAGAGCACCATCGGGTACGTGGAACGGAATCGACGGAACGAATGGTTCGACGAAGAGTGCAGAACGGTTTTGAGAAGAAGAACGCAGCGAGTGCGGTAATGCTGCAGCAAGGAACCCGACAGAACGTGGTACGTTACAAACAGAAGCGGAAACAGCAGACCCGCCTCTTTCGAGAGAAAAAGCACTGCCTGGAAGAAGCGGAGTGCGAAGAAATGGAACTGCTTTGTCGTTCCCAAGAAACACGGAAGTTCTATCAGAAGCTCAACGCATCCCGCAACGGCTTCGTGCCACGAGCCGAAATATGCAGGGATAAAGACGGAGGCCTCTTGACGGACGGACGTGAGGTGATCGGAAGGTGGAAGCAGCACTTCGATCAGCACCTGAATGGCGTGATGAATGTAGGCACAGGAGACCACGGCAACGGAGGAAACGACGACGCCAGTGCAGCGGAGAACGGAAATAAACCAACTCCCACGCTGAGGGAAGCTAAGGATGCGATCCGAAGGCAACGATATTGAATCCGTTGAAGCTTCAGCATGTGTGTTTTCGCCGCGGAATAAAAATAAAAACTACCGTATTCTAAAACCGACAGAATGGTTTTTTGGTACAGCATTATCAGATCTTCCGGGGGCGCTCCCCATCAATGTGCTTCCCCCAGGTGCATTTGGAGTGAAACCCAATGCCGAGATATTGTGAAGACATGCTATGAGTGATTGTCTTATCCATCAGATGGAGCGGAAACTTAGCCTGTTTGTGAGAATTCGATACGCAGCTTGAGAGCCCAAGTAGACAAATTGTCTAAAGTATCCTGTAGTGGAACATTGCAGATCGATCGATCCCGTTACAGAAACAACACAGTCATCCGCAAGCTGTCTTGAAGTGCAATTGTCCTTGTCATCTATGTCTCTAACATAAAAATTGGAAAGAAGGGGGCTTGAACATGAACCCTTATCTGCTTCTCAAACAGCGAATTGTACAAAAAGTTGTTCAAAATTGGTGAAAGACCACTTTCGTGTATCTTGTCGGAAAGAACATCGACACAAACTAAATCAAAAGCCCCCTTAATAGCCAAAAACACTGAGCCTATTTGCTGTTTAAGAGCAAAGGTAAGCTGAATTTCTGAAGCAAGCAACGCAGGACAGTCGTTCGTTCCTTTCCTTCTGTGGCAACCAAATTGTGTATCTGACAACATATCTTCCGATTCAACCCATTTGTCCAGTCGAAAGAGAATCATCTTCTCCAATAACTTCCGTAGGCAAGACAACATCGCGATTGGACGATACGAATTATGATCCGACGCGGGTTTCCCGGGTTTCTGAATAGCTGTCCAATATCATCCGGAACAATATTGTTGTCCAAGAACTGATTGAACAAGTTCAACAAGCGCCTCTAACCGACGTCAGGGAGATTTTTAAGCAGGTTAAACTTGATTCGATCCATTCCTGAAGCGGATATGTTGCATGAAAGAAAAGCAGGTTCAAATTCCACCATATTCCCAAATCTTGTCGAGATGTTACTGTGAAGCTTATTCCGAAAGTGGACCATGCGTCTAAGAAGCAGAGAGTTTCAGACCTATCAGTTTGACCTCTTTTTTTCTGAAATGCTTAAAACGCATTGTGGATCATCACATCCGTGATGTTCATCTGGGCAACGTGCCTCTTCATGTGAACCAACATGTTCACCAATATGGTAAGTCCACTATGACTCGATATCTAGAAGACATTCGCTCAAAAGCAATCTTGTTTGGGTGTTTTCTTAGATATCGAGAGTACCCTTGACAACGTGCCTTTTGATGCCATATTGGAAGCCACACGTAGTCATGGTATATTTCCAATGTTTTTCAATTGTATTCACCTAATGCTCTAAAACCGATATCTCTTCTTGACATTGCGTCTAGCAGCTATTAAGAAATTGAGTGTTTGTGGATGCCCCCAAAGGGGATTCTTATCACCGCTTTTGTGTTGAAAGTAGCAGATACGCTATTGAGGCAACTCAACAATTGCGGGTTTCCTTATTTTGGTTTTGCTATCGACTATCTTACACTGTTAGTTAGTATGTGCATCAGCACCCTTTTTGACCTGATGCAAAGCTTCCTTTAGGTAGTTGAGGGTTGGTGTCGCCAATATCGAAAGGCCATATTGGCGACACCAAATCCGAGTAAAACATTTATTGTTCTATTCTCGGAAAGGCGAAACCGTAATAGCGTTTGACCGTCTCTTTGATTCTGAAATCGATATGACTGAACAGGTAAAGTACAAATGTCAATTTCTCGATTTTGCTTTGGCTGACCAAGCCATGTGGGAAATTACACTGTGGAATCGAATTCAGTTCTAGGCCTGCTGGCGACGGAGATAGTCGAGTGACTCCGTAGCTTGAAGGAATAGATGCGGCGAATTGGGAGTCGTGAGTTCGAGTCTCACCGGAGTACGTGGATTTCTTTGCATAATTCAAATCTCAATTTGTTCAACGAGCACATGGATGTAAAAGCATTTTCAACAGTGTAGGTAAAGTACGTTGGAGTGATTCTTGATGTATGGGGATCGACTGTGATTCCAAGCTTTCCTGGGGCACCTCACTTTGAGTTCAGACTCAAGAAAGCTTGTATGGTCTTCTGGCAATGCCGGCGAACCTTTGGGGTCTAAAACCCAAGTATATCCAAGTATATATGGATTTACACAACTGTTGTTCGGCCAATATTGGCCTCTATGGATATCTTGTGTGGTGGCAAAAGGGCGAAGTGAGAACGATCCAAACAAAATTAGGCCATCTCCAAAGGATGTGCTTAATGGCGATGTCTGGAGCGTTCTCTTCAACTCTCACGGCAGCACTCGAAGTTCTCTTTGACGTTGTTTCACTATAAATTCATGTCAAACAAGAAGCAGTAAAGAGAATTATTCTGCTGAAGGTTTCGATATTTTGTCTATTACAATAATTTATTTGTCGACGACTGCGGCGATGAAACTATAATATAACATGAAGATTGCGTACACTATCAAATGCAGCACTACACAACTGTTTCTGAAAACAGCCAGTTCCCATACTAAAGGAGCTATGAATGATTGTGATGAGACGTGCGTGGCGTGGCGACCACCACAGCGCGGTTCAATAATATTATCCCATGTGGTGCAAGCGATGCAAGTACCTTATACCTATACTCAACAACGCCAGAAGAAGCGAGACACATAAAATAAACTGCTTTCGACGAGTCTCCGCGAATCGTATGGTCATATCTCTTAGTCGATTTCGTGGACGACAGCGACGGACGACACCGTGGTAGGAAAGGTCATGATAATCAACTACACTGCTGCTGCATGATCGCGGAAAAAAGTAGGTTCGTCTCTGCCCGCGGACCCAGCCCCAGGGCACTGAGAAAAGATCATCGCCGGTCGCCAGATCCTCGGATCGGTCGGTGCATTCCGCAGCGCATGACTTGTTGGGAGAAGCATCGTTGTTGCCGGGACGTGAAGGGAACCTTGTTTGCCTTGTTCGAAGCTATCTCATTCGTGTCTAGTGGAGATATATGACGACGGGATGGCATGTATGTGTATAAGTTAATTGTTGCTTTCTTCTGCAGGACAGGAGATATTTGCGGAGCGATATTGGGTGCCACGATGATGTGCGCCACTTTTGTACGCACGAAAAAGACGACGTTCTCGACGGAGGTCGCCTGCTTACAACAAGCAGTGAATCAGTCTATCACTTTTACGGCCAACGGTGACGGAAGAGCTACAGCTTGTCTATTTGAGTTATTTTATCTTGGCACTACGACTCAACTGTGGCAGTGTGTGCTTCTCATTTTCCTCGAATACTTCTAATAGCCAAGGAAAGTTAACCACCCTCACATGAAACTTTGAAGGCTACCGCGAAGCTGTAGCCCACCTTCGTGAGTCAGCGATATTCACGCAGTTTTCTCTAACGTTTTAAAGGTCTAAGTCTTCTTCGCGAGCAAGATTGCTCCAAGAAATCATCATGGAACTCCACCTTGTAGGAATCTTTTCATGTTTTTCCTAAGGATTTCTCCTGGTGTTTCTCCAAGGTGTTTCCTGCCGGAAGTCCTCCAGGGATTCCTGCCGGAAGTCCTCCCGGGATTCCTGCCGGAAGTCCTCCAGGGATTCCTGCCGGAAGTCCTCCAGGGATTCCTGCCGGAAGTCCTCCAGGGATTCCTGCCGGAAGTCCTCCAGGGATTCCTGCCGGAAGTCCTCCAGGGATTCCTGCCGGAAGTCCTCCAGGGATTCCTGCCGGAAGTCCTCCAGGGATTCCTGCCGGAAGTCCTCCAGGGATTCCTGCCGGAAGTCCTCCAGGGATTCCTGCCGGAAGTCCTCCAGGGATTCCTGCCGGAAGTCCTCCAGGGATTCCTCAGGGATTCCTGCCGGAAGTCCTCCTGGAAGTCCTCCCGAGGCCTTCTAAATATCTACGGTTAATCCTGGGATTCTACTTGGTATTCGTCATTTATCCTATGATTCTTCTAAATATTCATCCTGAGAATCCACTTTTCACAATTAAAATCAAGAAATTTACAGCTTTAATGCTGTTTAAGGTACTTAAGGTAGTATGAAGCATCTCATGAGCATACATTAGCTTCTAAAGCAGCCAGAATACTCCGGTGGAAACTTGATCTGGACTGTGCGGAGCTAAAATGAGAACTTTTGATGACTATCTTTCCTTTTATTCCTTATCTTTCCACTATTCCGGTAAATTCTTGATAACTCGGAATATGTATTAATTAAATCTACTTATTTTTAATTTCAGATCTACTTGACGACCATCGGAGGTATGTACCACATCGATTTTGAAACTTGAAGCTTGACATAATCGCAATTTTAGTGTTGTGCTATTTTGTACACTTCTAATCTTATTTAAGGTCGGTCATTGGCAAAGCGAAAAAACTACTGTTGTATCAGAAAAAAAAATCTGAACATGTTTTTGACCAAAGAGTTTTTAAAATGCCTATACGGTAGAAATTATCTACGATCATCCAATGATGGACACGAAAAGATTATCAAGGATTATCCATTTTCTTAAAAAAAATCATGAAATTTGCGTTTTCTTTTGAACCGTCGTCTCCGGCGGACCTTCTTGAAGGAAACCAATCTAAAATTCCACTTGGCCTATCATCTAGTTCGCAATCAGCCATAGCAATCAACCGAATACCATTGCGCTGACTGGCCTCCATTAAATTCCGCCAATCGCCCGCGGAACATAAATATTTCTTCGAAAGTGCACTTGTAATCCTCTCTTTATTACAAGGAAATCAGCCACTTTTTGCTCTGACACCCCGCGCGAAGCACTACACAAAACCAACAACCGCTCCGCTACTACCCGCTTTTGAAGCGCTTGGGTTCGGTTTGGGT
This sequence comes from Aedes albopictus, assembly GCF_035046485.1. Lineage (NCBI taxonomy): Eukaryota > Metazoa > Arthropoda > Insecta > Diptera > Culicidae > Aedes > Aedes albopictus. The sequence goes on along the minus strand of NC_085137.1, from coordinate 104,324,351 downwards.
CGTCACATCGTGACGTTAAAATAGAACACGACTTGATTGGATCTCGAGCGCTCAGCCGCGGCGTGGCGTGGCGAGGCGCAGGGCAATGCAATAGTGTGATGTCTTCCAGTTCACCGCGCGCCATTCCAATCTGACTCTCGCCCGTTCCGATCGATTTCTATCCCTTCCGATTCCTAGAGGCGAGAAATGATGGGTTGGGACAGGAGAAGATAGGAAGGCACCGAACTAAGAAATCGAATAACTAGCCGCCTTTTGCCTTTCGAACATCTTCTTCCACCACCATCGCGCATCGTTACCGCAGCGAATCTTGGAAGTAGGTACCGCCTATGGCCCCGATGATGGTCTATGACGATGACGGCGTGGTGTACAAGCAGTTGGAAGATTGGAGGTGCGGATTGTGGAAGGTACCGCCTGACTAGACTAAAAAATGTTTGCTGCCGCCACCGTCACTATCCAATCCAACAAGCGGCACGGCCGGCCGGCGACGGTCGTAGATATACCTACCTAAAATGGCTGACATTTTGACAAGCGATGTTTTTCCGTCCATCTGATCCCGGGCTTGCTGCTAGAAACCAAAGCGAGGAGGCCCGCACGGAGTGCTCCATTGCAACTGGCAGTGAACAGTTGACGCTCCAGATGTGCGATTTTTGTTGCTTTATAAATAATATCGGAATGCGAGAGTAATTTCATTCAGGTCAGCTAAAGGAACTACTGTTCGTTGATTGTACAGGTGGCCCACACTTATATGAAAAACAAAAAATTCGAAAAATGCCAAGTCTTACCTCCTCAATCAGTTGTTTTGGACTCCCAGAAGCTACGTTCAAAATTTGAGCAAAATCGGTTGAGCCTAAAGAGGCGCTCAAAACGCTTGGAGTTTGTATGGGAAAACTTGGCCAAATGTATGCAGAAATTTAAAGTTTTCGTATTTTGCCGCTAGGTGGCGCTGTAAGCGTTCAATAATCAAACCCTTTGGTATTATTGTAGGTGACTATATGCCACACAACTTTGTCGAAGACCGCAAAGTGATCCAACGTCTGTGCAAAAAGCTATACCCTAGGAAAAGTGAGGATAAACTTTTTCCAATACATGTAAAGGAATAAGGCTGATACAAATTTATTTTTGAATTTTGTCTCTCCCCCCATCAAAAATTTTTGGCTGGATTTTGCATTTTGAGGGGGCAGATAAAAAAATATTTATCAAAATATCGGGTCTTGCCAAAATATCTTTAACAAATCCGATGAGTTTTTAATATTTTTCAGAATAAATGCTTTATTATTTTGATCCCCCCCCCCTCGACCAGCCAAATAGTGGTGGGACAAAAGGGGAAATAAATATTTGTAACGGCCTAATATCAATAATAAAATCTCAATACTTTGCCTCACTTTGCCTAGGGTATAACTTTTTTCATAGCCGTCGGATCACTTCGCGGTCTTCGACAAAGTTCTCTGGCATATAGTCACCTACAATAATACCAAAGGGTTTGATTATTGAACGCTTACAGCGCCACCTAGCGGCAAAATACGAAAACTTAAAATTTCTGTTTTCTGTTTCTGGCCAAGTTTTCCCATACAAACTTCAAGCGTTTTGAGCGCCCCCTTAGACTCAACCGATTTTGCTCAAATTTTGAACGTAGCTTCTGGGAGTCCAAAACAACTGATTTAGGAGGTAAGACTTGGTATTTTTCGAAATTTTTGTTTTTCATACAAGTGTGGGCCACCCTATTGTACATGCATTACATATCCATTGTTGTGTAGTTGGTATTCTGGATTTGAATTCCATCATACAGCGATATCGCGTTCTCGAAGAACAATACTAGCAAGAACTTCAAGCAGGATCTGCTGAAATTTTGAAAATCAATCAGTCAATGCTAAGTCCCAAGCAAGACTAAATAAGCTCATGTCAGTCGTGGCACAGACTGAGCCCGTGAGGGTGTAAGTTCCGAAGCCTACCAAGATAGAAGCCTTTGCATTCACGGGAAATTACCTGACCAATTATTCCGCAATGAAAAGTGACGTTTCTCGCGCTGTTCGGATTTTGTGCGAAATTCTTTATTACACCAACGAACCTAACCTCAAAATGACTGACAATTCACAGGTCATTTTGACAGATGTAATATGAGCATGAAAAGGACGGCAACAAGATCGATAAAGTAGAATATATGATCCGTCTTTTTCGTGTCAAACATTTTCATGGCTAGCTTTGTTGGTGTAATGAAGAATGTGAGATGTAAACAACATAGAACGGCTGCTGAGGCTGGTGTGATTATATTGTGTGAATTTAGATAAAGTTCCTGCTGGATTCTAATGCCAACATTTCTATGGAACCATCACAGGAACACTGCGGTCAGCTGTTGCTAGAATGGACCACTGGATGAGATGCCGGGACTGGTTACAAATCATACAAAACGAGTGTGGGGAGCAACTATTTTTAAAATGAAGTCGTGTTGATTTGTGATTAATACGGGGATTCCTCCAGGAGCTCTTTCTGGCAAACCTCCAAGAGTTCCTGCTGGGAATTCTTTACATTTTTTCTATGATTCCTTCTGAGTTTCTTTCTGGGATTCTTACTGATTTTTTATCAGAAGCTGTGTGAATTCTAAGCAATTCCTTCTAGTGTTTCCAGCAGTTATGGAATTCGTCTAAGAGTTCTTTCTGAGATTTCGTCTTAATTTTTTTTCTGGGATTTCAAAACCAGTATTTCAGTTGTGATTTTTCCAGGATTTCTATCTGTGATTCCTCAAAACAAATCCTCAGGGAATTCCTCCTGAATTTCTCCACGAATTTTTGAGCGGATTCCTCCAGGGTTTCCTCCAGGAATTTCTCCAGGGTTTCCTCCAGGGATTCCTCCAGGAATTCCTCCACGGATTCCTCCAGAAATTCCTCCAGGAATTCCTCCAAGAATTCCTCCAGGGACTCCTCCTGGAATTCCTCTAGGGATTCCTCCTGGAGTTCTTCCAGGAATTCCTCCAGGAATTCTTCCAGGGATTCCTCCAAGGATTCCTCCAGGAATTCCTCCAAGAATTCCTCCAGGGATTCCTCCAGGGATTCCTCCAGGGATTCCTCCAAGAATTCCTCCAGGAATTCCTCCAAGAATTCCTCCAGGGATTCCTCCAGGGATTCTTCCAGGAATTCCCCCAGGTATTCCTCCAGAAATTCCTCCAGAGATTTCTCCAGGAATTCCTCCAGGGATTTCTCCAGGAATTCCTCCAGGAATTCCTCCGGGGATTCCTCCAGGAATTCCTCCGGGGATTCCTCCAGGAATTCCTCCAGGGATTCCTCCAGGAATTCCTCCAGGGATTCCTCCAGGAATTCCTCCAGGGATTCCTCCAGGAATTCCTCCAGGGATTCCTCCAGGAATTCCTCCAGGAATTCCTCCAGGAATTCCTCCGGGAATTCCTCCAGGAATTCCTCCAGGAATTCCTCCAGGAATTCCTCCAGGAATTCCTCCAGGAATTCCTCCAGGAATTCCTCCAGGAATTCCTCCAGGAATTCCTCCAGGAATTCCTCCAGGAATTCCTCCAGGAATTCCTCCAGGAATTCCTCCAGGAATTCCTCCAGGAATTCCTCCAGGAATTCCTCCAGGAATTCCTCCAGGAATTCCTCCAGGAATTCCTCCATGAATTCCTCCAGGAATTCCTCCAGGAATTCCTCCAGGAATTCCTCCAGGGATTCCTCCAGGAATTCCTCCAGGGATTTCTACAGGAATTCCTCCATGGATTCCTCCAGGAATTCCTCCAGGGATTCCTTCAGGGATTTCTCCAGGAATTCTTCCAGGGATTTCTGCAGGAATTCCTCCATGAATTCCTCCAAGAATTCCTCCATGACTTCCTCCAAGAATTCCTCCAGAAATTCCTCGGAAATAATAGAGGATGACTCTAACGCTTGTGCCGTGGAATGGGGAAGCCGTTTTACATACAGCGGGGTCAAATCAGGGACAATGGCCAATCTCGATTAATGTTGATACTAAAAGTACCTTTATCCTAAATGGACCGGAGTCCATATCGCCTTTACTTTTTGTAGTCCTGGTCAAATATTTAAGTAGTCCGAACTTCAAGGTGGCGGCTCGCTACAGTATCGACAACAACAACAGCTGGCAACGGGTGGAGGAAAGTGCGAATAGGTCAAGCCCTCGAAGGTTGTAGCTACCATTCTTTAACGACGAGGTATTTGAAGAGGCGCTCCACTGTAAGCGAAACTTAGGCGGGAATCAGTTGATAACGGTGCTCTCCCATGTAACCGATGCCACTTTTTCTAGGAAATTCCACCCTCGGAATGGGAAACCACCAGCGTACTGGTGAATTCAAGCTACTACGTGATGACCAACTACTGTCTACGTCTGAAGTGGGATGAACAACGTGTGGCGTTTCTGCCTTCCAAAGTCGCGCTCAAGATCATGATAATGGCAAGAAAAAGACCTGTTATGAGAGCCTCTGTTCGGAATGCCTACAGGGTCATGATGGCCAAGACACGAGGTGGTTTCCACCGAGTAGTCTTCAGAAGTACAGGAGATAATCATCGAGATGGTCTTTCCGCGGCATGACCCAAGTCCTTGGTGTTCTTTCGTTAGTCCGCTGTGTTTTGGACCGAGCGATCAGGGTAGTGTTCACCGAAAGGGATCTTATGGGCATTGCAGAATACATTGACGTAGGTAAGGCCCCAGATCCAGACAGAGTTTTGAACCTGCCCTTAATAGTGGCTGTTGCTGAGACGTGTAAGGTGAAGAGTGAAAATCTGAGACCCTTCGGCTCAAACCCGTACGGTTATAAAAAAAAATCACAACCAGGGTGCACGACTCTGGTCATGAGCTTGCAACTGCCTCGTCCATACTCAAGTATGGTGGTCTAGCTTGGCGCACGGAAATTAGTTTCATCGGCAGTTGCCCAAACAGTCTTGCAGCTACAAGAGGTTATCTAATGGTTCGGAGAAGGCTATGCAGGTTATACAGGTGCCCTGCGGCAAGTCCTTTTGTGTGATTAGTTGATAGGACTTTAGCCTTAGTCAAATGACGGTGCACACGGTATCACTTGTTACGTTGGAAGCAGGCAGGGTGTTGACAGTACCTGCCTTCTGAGGACAAAGAGATTAGTATAGATACTCATCTCTCTCTCTTCTCTCTTCTTGGCGTAACGCCCTCATTGGGACAATGCCTGCTTCTCAGCTTAGTGTTCTATGAGCACTTCCACAGTTATTAACTGAGAGCTTCCTCTGCCAATGACCATTTTGCATGCGTATATCGTGTGGCAGGCACGAAGATACTCTATGCCCAAGGAAGTCAAGGAAATTTCCTTTACGGAAAGATCCTGAACCGACCGTGAATCGAACCCGTCACCCTCAGCATGGTCATGCTGGATACCCGTGCGTTTACCGCCTCGGCTATATGGGCCCTTGATACTCATGAAACTGGTAATTAGTATGGGACAAACATCAGATTCTCGCTCCAGTTGACTTTTTCGATTCCATTTTGGTCTCATATGAACTGTGCAAAATTTCAGCGCAATCGGTGAAACTATAATTTACCGCGAGCGGTTCAAAGTTTTCATAGGATTTACTATGGGAAAAGTTACACTTTCAGATAAAAATTCCCCGAGGTTGCCCCTTGTCTCCTTAATTCAAATCGATCAACGCGTCCTGTAGAAAAATCATTTATGAAACTTTCCTTCGAAGACCGCAAAACAATTGGATGCTTGTGGTGCAAGGATTTTTTTTTCATACAAGCGTGTCCCATACTACTGGTAATGCGTCAGCACATTAGGGGCTGTACATAAACCACGTGATCATTTTTTTGGTACTTCTAAACCCCCCCCCCCCCCGCGTGGTCATTAGTCCATACAAATTTTTTTTTTCGTCCATACAAAATGGTCATTGGTCGAACCCCCCCCTCATGATGATCACGTGGTTTATGGACAGCCCCTTACCTTGGTGCTCTTCTAAAAGAGCGTGCCATGATGCTTGTTACTGAAAACCTACGCAAAGCCCCTCTCCGAAGAAATGCCTTCTGCAATCTAAACACAAACCTAAATGGATTCAGTTTATTACCTCAACGGCATTACAAATTGTAAAGAAGTTCAAGAAGGGTGAGTGACTAGAAATTTTTTAAGGGGGTTATGGAGGGTTTCAGAGAGCTTTCTAGAGAGTTTCAGAGGCGTTGGAGGGAGCTTCAATGGTGTTTTCAGGGGGTTTCAGAGGGACTTATGGTATCATGTGCGATACAGAGGGTTCGAAAAGGTTGTCGATGGCTTTTCAGGGCGTTTCAAAGGATTTTTGAGGGAGTTCCGGAGGCGTTACATGAGCGTTTCTGGGCGTTTAGGAGGGACTCAGATGCGTTACATGGTATCCGAGGGGGCTTAACCTTCCTTTTGCATCACGTTGGCAGCAGCTCGCTGGCGTAGTGTGCGGTTTGGGTCAAAAATGACCCTAATGCCAAAGGAGGGGTAAGGGGGTTTCAGGGGGTTTTAGGAGGCTTTCCATGGGTTTAAGGGAAGTTTCAGAGGATTCCAGTAGAATACAGGAGCGGGCGTTTTCGGGGACTAATGAGGGTCTCAGGCAGTCTTGTGAACATTCGACATTTTTCACTAACTTCATTTCGTTGCCGCAGTCGGGTGTCAGCTTGCTTTGTTACATTCGTGCGCTACCTTTACCTCTTACACACAACACGTGCGGTAAAACAAAGTTCAATAAACATAAGAAAGCGTCAAATCAATGTCGTCTGACACGATGAAATTTGTCTAATTCTAGCTTTTCGCATAGATTTACAGCCAATTCCGATTATGAATGTTAGTATTAGTTTATTCTTGCATGTTGCATTGAATGCGACACACATTTGGCCAACACAGCTCTCATTATGGAAGAAGACAGGAATAACAAAAACCGAACCGTCTCCCGAAGACGCTATCGTGGTGAAGTGCATTCGTTTGATATTTTTGTATCGTACAATAGTTTGATTGCTTGTGTGGTGAATGTCGGAGACAAAGGAGGCCGAATATCGACGAAAAAGTTCAAATGACTGTGATCTCTAACAAACCTGGTCTCAGGTGCGTTACAGGGGGTCCAAAGGTGTTTCAGGGGGTCTGTGTTATGTCAGGAAATTTCAGAGGATTTACAGTGGATTCCGGAGGATTTTTCAGGGAGTCCCAGCTTCAGAGGAATTTCAGAAGCCTTTTAAAGTGTTAGTCATAAACGTTTCAGGCGGTTTCAGAACGGATTCAAGACTGATTACGCTTGTAGATACGATGACCTATGATCAAGGGAGGTCTTGTAGATTCTTGAATAAACATTGAGCTGACCATTTGACCGCTTGCATTTCATTCAAACACGCAACATGACATGTTGATTCGGAAATTTGATTGACTTCCTTGGGTACAGAGCATATTCGTGCCTGTCATACGAAATACACATGCAATATGGTCAATGCTAGAGGAAATTCTCAGTTAACAATTGTGGAAGTACTCAACATTCTCAGCACTAAGCTGAGAAGCATACTTTGTCCCAGTAAGAAAGGGGCTGTACATTTATTACGTAAGGGAATTTTAGCGATTTTTCGACACCCTCTCCCCCCCTTGTAAGATTTTTTGTATGAGAACCCAAAAATTTTTGTAGGGCGCGTAAGATTTATCAAACCCCCCCTCCCTCCACAAACCCTTACGTAATTAATGGACAGCCCCAAAAAAAAAGGAAGAAATGCAATGTCTTTTATTTCAGTAAAAACCTCCCTCTCATAAGCTCTTTTGGAGTAAACACTGTATCTGCCCCAAGTCGTCCGCTGTCCTCTTCTTGGTGCAATTGGATGGGCGCGCGCTGTCTGCCCAAATCACGAACAACTGCGAGGAGAGACATGCTGGTCGGTAGACTCAACTTTGGCCGACTGGAAGGGTCCAAGAGGAAGGAACAAAATACGAGCGCTTCATTTTGTGTGATGTTATGTCTTCTAGTCACGACATGGGTTATCGCAAGGGGTTTCGTTGTTGATGTTGTTGACGTCTTCTCTCCTATAGTCAATGCATTCGTTGTTTTAGACGAGTGTTGATGCTGTTATTAGGCATTGGCATTCACCGTCGCGGCTTGGGCAAGCATTCCCTCCCGAGGCTATGTTTTACCACTTTTGTGATTGTATGCTCATGTATGAAGTTTATGTAGTTGATTTGAAAGATAATTCATTTGTAAAGAAGATTGACTTAACAATTTCCATTTTGAGTAATTTTCAATAAATTCAGCACATCCTGGCACCACTTCCTTCCATTTCCTTATGTACTCCCTTATTGTTTGCGTGACCTAATTTTGATGTTTTCCCGTCGTCATCAACTGATATCGGAATGAAACTGCAGTTGCACATATATTTATCGATTTTTCTCAACACCCTTCCTCCTTCAGTGCGGGGAACGACATTTCAAGAGAAATTCACCGGAGCTACTGAATGCGTCTAGAAATATCGTAGCATTTTTTTGTCATTTTTTGAAACCCACCTTCATCTCGTAGCGTATTTTCCCATACCTAATACATTGCTACCAAAGCATAGTCACACGCTCTGTCTGAACTAGCAGATTATGAAAATTGAATGTACATCGGGATTTTTTCCATAGAATATCAGAATTCATACTATATTATCATATTCAGAAACTTTTCAAATATTTCATCGAGGAAATTTTTGATTTTTTCATCTTTTTAACTGTTTTCCATACAAATTTGCATGAAATTCTCATTTTCGGCCAATTTCCCTCCCATACAAAATATATGGAAAAATTTTCACCGATAGAATATTTTTAAACCTTCTGCAAATGAAAATAACGCTTGAATACTGATGTTTGGTGGAAAGCGAAACCCGATGTACATTCAATTTTTATAATCTGCTAGTTCAGACATAGCGTGCGTCATTTAAGGCCGATCCCTAAAATAAACCACAACCGTACTCAACACCTCAATTGCATTAGTGTACTACCGGTACTGCCAAATCGAGTTGATTAAAAATCTTGCATTCACGGAATGTCAATCAAACAAGAACTCGGTAGCCCTATTGATTGAAATACGCAACTTGCTCAGATCTCTGCATTGCTTTCCTTTGCCGTTGATAGTTCTTAGAAGAGCAGTTAGTTTGAACATGAGAAAACATTTAAACCACACACACCACCGTAACCAGTTCAGCCAGACCGGAAGCATACCAAACAAAGAGGATTAAAACTTCTCCCAGTCTTCCGCCATCCGTGTGGCATATTGGCCGTACTCCACAACCATATGAAGCTTTTACCTTGGCTAGTATACTTTCCGGGTATGCGCGCATGCGCTCCAACTATACTACATACTCCCATTAGAAACTATTGTAGGTACCTACCTCACTGCTCACTACCAACTACCACTACGAAGCTGTTGTCATTGGAAAATTGGTTGAAATTTTCGAATCATTTCCAGCTGAGCCATAATCCGCGCCAGACTGGCGTCCAACAGAGTGCATGAGCTGTACCTAATGGTGGTTGTTTTAAAATTGTGGAGTTGCTGGAAGTGGGGGTTGACGTGGGGTTAAGTCATGTCTTGATTCTATGGTACATATGTAGTTCTACTGAAATTGAAGCATTTAAGTGCAGATTGTTTGCTATTTTGTCTAATGTGTAGAACGTGGACGAGCAGTTCAATGCACAACAAATTGAATGAATCGATTCAATTGTTCTTATTCTGTGTGGAATTACATTTTCATTCTGGACTCTCAGCTTGGGCTTTTGGGTATTTCTTCGATCATTAAATCTGTAACTGAGAGTTTCCATTGAAATAGTTGGTGTTTTTTATATTTCTTTCGTACGAATCTCTGAAGAAATTTGTTAAAGAATCTATTGAAAACTTCATTAAAGAATCCGAGGAGAAATTTCTGAACAATTTCTTCCGAAGGAATCCGTGGAGAATTTTCTAAAGAAATCTTTGGAACATTGTTTGAAAGAATCACTGTAGAAATTTCTGAAAGATTCCTTAGATTATTTTATAAAGGAAACTCCTGGAGTGATTTCTGAGAGAATTCTCCAAAGATTTTATGAAAGACTTCCTAGAGAAATTTTTAGATCATGAAGCAATGTCGGAAGTACTTAAGGTTTTCTTAAGGAACTATTTGAGGCATTTTAAGAGAAAAGGGTCTGCATTTAGCGGTAATTTCTTTCTGGCTTGCAGTCTTGTATGTTGGCTCACGTGAAGTACTAGAATACCATACCGACTTTTCCCGACATGCACAGACAACAGTACAGGCTAAAAGTTTATGGACAGTGACGAATAATTTTTTATCCCCTGATGAAGATCCAAACCGGGATCGAAACGTTGGAGCAAAAATAATTGTTTCGTGAGCCAACATACAAGACTGCAAGCCAGAAAGAAATTACCGCTGTAACTCTCTCAGTCGAAGAAATTCAAAAAGTTCTCCATTTAGCCTAGTTGTAAAGGGTATGGATCACCAATCTGGTGACGGCGGGTTCGATTCCCCTTCCTGTCGGGAAAATTTTCTCGACTCCCTGGGCATAGTGTATTGTTGTGCTTGCCTACAATACATACATACAGGGTGCGGCAGGAAAAAATGCGAAAAGTTCAAGGCACTATCACACGCCAAATATGGGATATATATGACTATTTTTTCATGACAGTGTATCAGTCAATGTCTATATTCTAGCACTGAAAAATAAAAATGAAATATTTGATGTTTAACATGTGATAATGTAGGCCTTATAAGCGGATATCAATAAACTGCGCGCCCAATGGTCATTAAACAAAATGACTATAACAGTAACAAAATTAGCTCAAATTCGATGAACAACCAGACCACACTGATCCAGAGCCATGTAGTTTCACATACCAGATGAAATAAGTACATATAATTGATGATATTGTAGAGAAAATCAAAAATTTTGTTTTATCAGATGCGAAATTTAGCGACCTGTGCGATTTTCTGCGGTTTGAAAATTCTGGTTGTCTTCATCTTCAGGCGCCGCCCTGTAAAGGTTAGTGGCCAAAATGGGAAATTTTTTAATTAACTTTTCAGAAAACTAGCCTATTATAGATCATGGAACGTTGAAACATAGATTGGTTAATGTCAAATGGACGAAAATGAGGTTTGAAGTTAAAAAACACTTTCGCATTTTTTCCTGCCGCATACTGTACATTTATTTGTTCAACATCACATTTAAGACAAGACATAACAATAATACGCCACATTACTCGGTTTGTGGATGCCGCTCTCCATCTTCGGTCGTGCCCAATGCTCGCCAGGTCACGCTCCATCTGGTCCGCCCATCGTGCACTCTGCGCTCCACGCCTTCTTGTGTCAACCGGATCAATAGCAAACACCAGCTTTGCAGGGTTGTTGTCCGGCATTCTTGCAACGTGCCCTGCCCAACGTATCCTTCCAGCTTTGGCCACCATCTGGATGCTGGGTGCGCCGTAAAGTGCAGCGAGCTCGTGGTTAATCTCTTTCCGCCACACACCGTTCTCCTGCACACCGCCGAAGATCGTCCTTAGTACGCGTCGCTCGAAAACTCCAAGTGCTTGCAGGTCCTCCACGAGCATGGTCCGTGTCTCATGTCCGTAGAGGACCACTGGTCTCTGCGCAGCCAAGGGCTGAAAGACTCTTTAATAAAGACAAATCAATCAAAACCACTGGTCTTATTATTATCTTGCCTAACATTATACAAATTCATAAAATAGCACGCAAAGAATGCCCTTCAATTGAAAACTGTGGAAGTGCTCAAAGAACACTACGTTTAAGAGAGGCAGACTAAGTTCCAGTGGGAACGTAGAGTCATACAGAAGAAGGAGAGAAAAAAGGATTTTTTAAATTAATCCGAGACAAAATTTCTTATGGAATAATTTATTCATAATAAATAAAAAGGAAGAATTCTTGAATGAAACTTTGAAGAAGTTTCTGAACATCGGAGGGATTTTCTATAGGAATCCGTGACCAAATTGCTTAAGGAAACAATTGGATAAGGAATTCTAAATTTATGATTTCGCAGACAATCGCAGAAATAATTTTTGACGCAATTAGTGAAAGAATTTCCGAAAGAATCACCGCAAAAAATGTCTGAGGAAGCTCATGTAACAATTTTTGATGCAATCCATGTAAGCTTTGATAATGGGATACCTTGAAAAAATTTAAAGCATTTTTTATAAGGTTCCCTAAAAGACTTTGAGAATTCCTGGAGGATTTGGTGAAGAAATCTCTGGAAGAAACTTAAGACGGATTTTAAAAAAACCTATGGAATTATCTGTTACATAAAAAAATCAAAGAAAACATCTATTGAAATTTAAAGAGAAATTTTTCAAGTTCTCTTAAAAATGTTTTTGAAGAATTTCACGAAAAATTTAAACAAGATAGGTATTTAAGGAAGGTTTTTTGGAGAAATTTTTGGGTAATCTCTAGAGAAATTTCCAAAAGAAACTCTGAGGGAGTTACTGTACAGAATCTTGAAGAAAATTTTCAAATTACCGTTATAATGTTTCCTGGAAGTATCCCTCGAAAAAATGTGTAAAGGAACTCCAGAGAAATATCTGGAGAAATGCCTAGAAGATTTTCTGTTAGAATTACCGGAAGAAATTCTTAAGGACTTCTTGAAAATTTGCATTGGAATTTCCAATGATATACTTTGACTAAAGAAGTCCCTTGAAAACATCCTAAAAGCCTCTCTTGGAGAATTTCTTGGGCATGAGCTCCTATTTTGGGCACTTGCTGCTATAGCTCAGTCAGTTTTCAGCCAATTGACTTGAGTTTTGGGATACAAAAAGATACGCACAGTATCAAGCCATGAACAAAATTTCATATCAATTGGTTTGAAATTGACTGAGTTATAGTAGCAAGTGCCCAAAATAGGAGCTCCTGCTTAAATGGTCCCAGACCCTACGTATGGAATGACCATGCGTCTCTATCACCTAAAAAATGCATTTTTTTATGTATACGCAGCCATGGGCTCTCGTTATTAAAAAAAATACCAGCGATTTTGCCTGCTGCAGATTGGTAATACTCCAAAAATTACTGAAGCATTCCTTTTGAATTCCTCCATAAATTCCATCTGAAATTCAATCCAATTTTCCTAGATTTTTTTTCTAAGATTCATACAGGAGCTTCTTCTGGAGTCTCTCCAGTATTCGTCAAGAAGTTCATTAGGATTGAGAATTCCTCCAGCAGTTCCTTCCGGTAATGCTTCAAAATTTTCTTATGTGATATTCCAAGGAGTTCTTTCTTAGATTCCTCAAGGAGTTTCTTAGAGTCTGTCTTGGGTTTCTCCAGAAACTCCTTCGAGGATTCCCTCAGGAGTTCCTTTGCGAATACCTGCTTAAGTTCTTTCCCAAGTAACACACATGTTATAATAGAGTTACGACAGCGCAAGTTTTGGTTGTATAGAAGTTTATTTTATGTAATTCTAACATTGTGTTGAAATAACGTAAAATAAATTTCTATACAACCAAAACTTGCGCTGTCGTAACTTTTATATAACATGTGTGTTACTTGGGTTCTGGAATCCTCCATAATTTTTCAAGATTGACCAGAAGTTGCATCTGGGATTTATCCAAGAGTTCCTTCAAAGATTCTTCTTTCTGGGAATTTCAACCGTGATTTATTCCGGTATTTCTCCAGAAGCTTCTTCCGGAATTTTATGATATCTTCAAGAGCCTTCTGGGATTTTCAAGGAATTTGTTTAGATTCCGTAAAACTTTGGAGTGACTCTGGAAAACTGCAACATGATTTTATATGAGTTATTCAATTGATATTTCCCAGGGGTCTATCCAAGATTCCTTCAGAAGTTCCCTCTGTGATTCTTCCAGGAGTTTTTTTTTTTTCTTAATTCTCAAAGAGGTTTTATGTGGCATGCATCCAGGAGCTCTAGGAGTCCTCCAGGAATTGTTTTTGTGATACCTCCAGGAGTTTCTTCTGAGATTTCTATAAAGGGTTCTTCAGCGAACGGGATTCCTTTTGGAATGTCTTCAGAAGTTCTTTTACCGGGATTTCCAGAAGGAAATCCTGGAAAAAATTTCATCTCAGAAGTAGCTTTTTTTATCTTTATTAACGCGCTTTTTAACCCTAAGCATGTTCATCCCGAGACACACACTTCACTACTCTTACAAAGGAAGACTCACATTTTGTGAGCTTATCGGCTGCTTATCGGATTCGATCCCAGGTCCTCGGCGTGATAGTCACGTGCTTTAACTATCACAACAGGTCCGCTCCACTAGAAAACGTTGTTGAAGGAAACCCAGAACGAACATCTGGAGGAATTTGTTATTAGGTTGACTGATTTTGGTGGAATTTTTCATGATTTCGGCTTGCAGTCACAGAAATTAGCGTTGATATTTTTAGCTCATCGCCGACGTTTCGATCCGCGGGTTTGAATCTTCTTCAGGACTCGATGGTGGAATGGCCTCATTAACCATGTTGAATCCTTGCGGAATTAATGTGGGTTTACACTGTTCGACGTCCGGAATTATGTACTTCAAACCTTTTAGGATGTTCATCGTCGAAGAAAGGGAAAGGAATTTCTACAAAACTCGGAATTTTCAAGGAGGAATCTCAGAAGAAACTCCTGGAAAATCCCAGAAAACTCTTGAAAAAATCCAAAAAGGAGGGAGTGACTTCCCGAAGAAATAACGAATGTAATTCCCAAAAGGGACTCTTGGATAAATCCCAGAAGCAGCTTCTGATCAATCTTGGAAAACCATCATCATCAGCAGGAATTGTGGAGGTATTCGCAAAGGAACTTCTAAGGAAATCCAGATTCTAAGGAACTCCTTGAGGAATTTTAGAAAGATCCCTTTGAAGAATCACTGAAGAAACTTTTGAAGTATCACCAGAAGGAGCTGCTGGGGGAATTCTTGAAAAAGGAAATCTTAAGGAAATTCTTGACGAATCCAAGAAGAAACTTCTTGTGGGTTCCCAGATTTTGTTTCAGCAGGAACTTCTGGGGGTCCCTCGAAGGAACCTCTGGAGCAGCTATGCCAGATAAATTTCTGTATCACTCGTTCAAAAATCTGTATCCCATACAAAATTTGGGTGGAAAATCTGTATCCTATACAAATGAAAAATCTGTATTCCATATAAACGCAATCTGTATAGATGTTCAAAAATCTGTATAATACAGATAAATCTGTATATATGGCATCCCTGCTCTGGAGAAATCTTGGAAAGAACTCTTAGATCAGGGGTTTTCAGCCCTTTTGGCTCGCGGTGCACTTTTGGGAAATGAATTGCTTCGCGGTGCACTTGTTCATTATAGACAAAGAATCCGATTTGAAAGTTTCTTAAAAGAGCTGTCATATTTTCCAAAGTGTCTTCTTGGTGCAACGATAAATGTTGAAATACTTTTTCCATTGATATGATAACCGTCAACCCCCGTTGTTTGAACGATTCCTCATGCAAACCAACCAGTTTTTAATTAAAACTTCTAGTAACCCTAAGGGCGGTTTGCTGTTTTGTTTTAATCCTGCGTTCTGTTTCACTCCATTTCATATTCTGCTCATGACGTTTGAATCATTTTCAGTTCGAACAATGTGCAGTTTAGCGGGGGTCAAATTAAAAAGTGTTCAGATTAGATGCGGTCAAACTAACGGGGGTAGACGGTATAACATTGATTAGCTTTTTTATAACCTGTCGGAGCTTACTACGAGCGAAACTGTAGTAACCTAAGACATTTTTTCTCTTATTGATGGTATTCTTGAAAATTTTCGGACAACAATAATTTTCGGTGGATTCATAACAAGTTAACAAGAACCTCGACGAATTCCTGCATTTACCCTTGAATTATTTTAAGGATTTTTCAACTATAACTAGATTCTCGGAAGATTCCTGGCAAATTTGCATTAATTGACAAAACTTTCGGTAAATTTCATCCTTGTTTTCTGGCCGATTCATAAGGAAATCTGAAAGTTATACAAAAACAATCAAATTTCAAAAATATCAAATACGAAAAGCAATGGAAGATTGAGAGAAATTCTTGGAAGCAGCTTGCGAGATTCTTGATAGACCCTTTCCCAGATCATACGAGAATTCGTAGCAATACAGTTTGAATTTCTTTTGAGATTTTCAGCGAAGTTATTGAAGATGCACTACAGATTCCTTGTAAAATAATTTATGGCCGGATTTATTAAAAAATCATTCTTGCATTTTATCAAGGGTATACAAAACTCTCCCTCAGCAATAACCTTGGGAAATTATATGCGATCGTTTGGGACTTTGTTTCGCAGTGGACCACAAGGTATTTTCGAAAATCATTCGTTAAAGTGATGGCAGGACTTTTGATAAGTCTTGCGGTGCACCTGTCGAAACTTTGCGGTGCACCAAGTGCACCGCGGTGCACCTTCTGAAAACCGCTGTCTTAGATAAATATCTGAAGGCACTCCTGGAGAAATTCCAGAAAAAGCTCCTGAGTGAATCTTAGAAAGAACTCTAGGAGGAATCTGAGAAGAAACTTCCGTAGGATAATCGGAAGGAATTTAGGGAGGAATTCAGTGATGAAAATAAGAATAAGGTTGAAAATAGAATAAAAAATAAACTTCAAATGTCATATTATTAGAATAAATACAAACATTAAACTTGAGTTTCTGTTCACTTTTTAACATTTTTCGATTAATCCAGTTATTGAGATTGCTTTGAAATTCGTGAAGAAAATCGCCAAAATGTTCGTGGTGGGCAACATGAAGGCATTCTAGAGAGACGTTTTAATCAGATTTTTTGAGCATATTTGCTACATTCTGATAGAAATCGACATATTTCTTGAGAAGTATTTTTAATAGACATCTTAAAAAACTTGTAAATATTTTAGAGGGCTTCTAAGGCTCTTGTTGGGAGAACCCTGTGAGAGTGAGTAGAATAATCTCATCTCGACATTCATCATCCGATTAGTATTTGATTGTATAAATAAAGACTAAGTTTGATCTAACTATCGTTAAAATGAAGACGTGTTCATAAGCCAATTTCAGAAAAAAAAACATTCCTTTCGATCCTCGCTCGTAACAAACCCTAGTTTAGGTACTGACAGGCCTTCTTGAATAATTTTGGATTCAGCTTGCAGATCCTCCTCAACCATGGTCCAAGTCTCGTGACCTTTGAAGGCCACCGCCGGTTTTATTAGTGTTTTGTACATAGTGCGGCTCGCCGCATTCAGGGTCGCATTGCACCTTTCAAAGCAGTGTTGAAGAATAGGCATGAGTGTGCGTTAGCTCTGTAGTTCACCCGATACAGTTTTGCAGCCTTCTTAACTATTGAACCCTGTGAGAAATAAACAGATTTCTATAAGTAAGCAACTCTACGTACACCACACTCTGAAAACTGAACTGCTTATTGACAATTCATTAATCTCAAACCACCTTTCACCAGAACCATTACCACGTCAAAACTTACACGACCCGTCAGACAGTCTAATGTAGTGTAGAGTATTAAGTCGTCCCACCGTCAGTCCATAGCTCTCTACGCTTCACCATATCGGGGGCTTCGATTGTTTCGCCGGCAACTATAGCAAAAGCCGACATCCCATAATAATAGTGCCCGGGTATGGTCGCCGTACCGTGCCGCCACCGCACCAATTGGTCGTCACCGTTGAAAAGATCAAAGAAAAGTGCACACTGCAACGTAGGTATGCAACCATATGCACTTCTACATACCGCACCGACTAGCTACATACCCACGGTCGGTCGGTCGGTCGGACGGCTCTATAGTGAAGTTCGCGATTCATTATCGCCTGGAGCTGCAACTGAGCGCGGTTATTTATCTGAAAAGCAGGTATATATTGGATACCGGGGTACCTTGCACGGTGTTCATTTGAATATGTGTACAAACAGACGTCGTCATCGTCATCCGTCTAGTCGACGCGGATAGCTGCAGAGTGGGCATAGGGTAAGATGGGGTAGAAGTATGGCTTAAGTTGCGTAAGCAAACGAATGTTCAACAATAGATTAAATTGATCATTCGGAAAAATGAGTTGAATGTCGTTTTCCTTATGTATTTGGTTTTTTAGTACAAATTTTGAAGTAGAAAATATGCATCAATTGCCCTCCGACTTTGACCATTTGACACAATTAACTCTTATAAAAATAATTCATTAAAGTTTAGATGGTTTAAATTTCAATAAAAGTTAAAATTTCAATTCGAAAGGTTTTAAAATTTCAGAAATCTTGTATTTGTTCGGTTGTTAACGTTGACTTGGAAGTGAAATATTTATGTCGAACTGAACTGTTTAATAAACCAAAACGAAATTTCATCCCACCATACCCTTTGCTGTTTGAAAGCCTATCGTGGAAAACGATAATGTCGATCACCGATGCAGATATTGGAGCATATACGATAAACTATAAATGAAGGGGGCTGGCACATTGAGCAGTACCTAGTGTGGTGGCTGCACTTTCGTCATCAAATGCAAATTTCATGAAGATGGGCTCTCTACACGGTTCGACGGGTGATGCATCTAGCGAGTGATTTGCGAGTTTGAGCTGAATAATTAACGGAGTTTTTTCTATGCTTCTTTTCAGATGGTTGGATCGTTGATAGAGGCTAGACGATGATAATCAAATGGTAAGTACCTTATCAATTATTTTCAATGAAATTTTAAGAGATCTAAAGTCTAATCCACTAGGGCACGATCATTAGTTTTTGTTTGTCACGTTTGAATAAAATTCCATGGTTTCAAGAGTTATATATTTTTTTATATACACTCCCGATCAAAAGTTTGGGGTCACCCCCTCAACAACATGTCATTTTGTTGGGCCCATATCTCCGTCAATTTGCATCCGATTTCAAAACCCTAGATCTCACTCAAAAGATGATAAGTCAAAGAAACTTTCAACATGATTTAATTCAAAATATTTCAAATATGTTTGTATGTAAACTTAACCCTGCAACTTAAGATGCAAATTTTCTAAAAAAAATGAATGTAAACATATGGCAGTGTCCCTGGAAATTGGGTCGACCAAATTATGAGATGAGAGCCATAATATTTCCTATTTTCTATAAGCTTTCAACTGCTTTTTACCGAACTTAGCTAAAAAATCAAAAAAAAAAAAAATATTAAGTCACTCTTGATGTCATCGACTAAAAATTTGGGGTCACTCCTCAAAATGATGTATCGGCCAAAAGTTTGGGGTCACTATCGTAAAACATGTAAAATTGATGATGATTAACCTGGGCTTGTTAGGGGAATATCTGTAAATAAAAAGAAAATCGCGTTAAGTACTGTTCCTTTGAATTCCACTAAGAATTTGCATCCTTTGACAGATACGTATTTCGACCTCAACTGTAAGGTCGTCTTCAGTGTCTTGTACTTGACTCGACTCAAGTACAAGACACTGAAGACGACCTTACAGATGAAGTCAAAATACGTATCTGTCAAAGGATGCAAATTCTTAGTGGAATTCAAAGGAACAGTACTTAACGCGATTTTCTTTTTATTTATGTAAAATTGATTTGCTGATATCTTTGTCATCTTACATTCAATTTTAATTCTTCGTGGTTTATTTGAAACATAATGAATGGTACTTACTGCATAGCCATACAATCACACATATTTGTCAAAATTTACATATTAAAACTTAACGTAAAAATGACTCATTTTTGGAAATGTGTTAACTTCACATAACATTTTTATATATAACTAGCAAATGTCGTTCTGCCTGCCTACTGTGTTTTTTGACATGCAGCTCTGTAGAAAAATGCCCCTCAAAATGGCATTTCAAACAGTGTTGCCAATACTACAGTCAAAATAATGCACACTGATTTTAAAATGTTAAAAAGTGCCCAAAATTTGAAAACCCCGTTTTTTTTGTTTAAATTGTTAAAAAAAAGTACTGAACCGATTATAATGAAATTTTCACTACTTATTATGACTTACTTGAAGAACTTACAGTCAAATTTTCAGACGTTTTGATGAGCTAACAACCAAGTTATAGCCTAAACAATTTTTAAAATGGAAGCCCAAAATTTCCAAAATCACATTTCATTGTATTGACAATATTTTCGCCAATACTGAACCGATTTTGATGAAATTTTTGGGCATTAACTACACATAGCATGCTATTGCTGGTTAAAAAAAATCGGCTATTTTTGTGAACGCAATCAAAAGTTGTACATTATTTTGAGTGTCTCATTTTTTTTTTTTTTTTGATGAAACATCATATAGAGGGGTGACCCCAAACTTTTGGTCGATGACATCCAGAGTTATTTTACTTATTAACTTTTTTCCTAGATTTTTTAGCCAAGCTCGGTAAAAAGCAGTTGAAAGTTAATAGAAAACAGGTTATATTACCGCTCCTATCTTAAAATTTGGTCGACCCAATTTCCAGCGACACTGCCGTATATTTGTATTTATTTTTTAGAAAATTTGGCAACTTTGGGTTAAGTTTACTACATTTTTTTTGCTTAAGTTTCACCTAAATCATGTTCATCCAGCTTTAATTTAATTTCGAATTTCTTAATGTTTTCTCAAAATGTGGCTGTAATTTTTGTTTATGCAAAAAAAGAGAAGTTTTCAGAATGCTTCACATAAAAATCATCTTTACAAAAAATGAAACAACCTGAGATTGAAGAAAAATTCAGTACAATGAAAACCGATTTTGTATTACCATAGCTATAGAATACCTGTAATTTATTATATTTTGAACTATAAAGGGTGAGTCGTTAATTATTGTGCCACCCTACCTTCAACTGATTCGCAAATTGTCTACAGTTAACGAAATGAATCCAAATTTTTACAGCAGTTTAGTATATGTATGTATTTCAACTTTTTGTTATAGGTTCAAATTTAGGATGCGTTTTAGTGAAATTCACGACATTTTCAATTAACGCCCTCCATGTGGACATACTCAGACTCCATTTGAAACAAATAATTAAAGCTCTCTGGTTTGTTTATGCGCATCGTGCCTGGTTTACTTTGACTTCTTATCTTTTGAATGAGACCTGTGGTTTCGAAATCGAATACAATTTGGCTGAGATATGGGCCTAAAAAATTACATGTTTTTTTAGGGGGTGACCCCAAACTTTTGATTGGGAGAGTATAATCATAATACTCCATTAGGGTATACCAGGAACAAACTAATTTATGCCGATTAACATCACAACGCCTTATAGCTAAAACACCTGACCGACCAAAACTGAAGCTTTTACTCTACAGTTTGTTTGAACTACCGCTTGTTAGCCAATATTTGATAAAGAAGTGTTTTTATTCATTGTTTCTTTTATTCATCCAATATTTTTTTATTCTCTTTTTATTTTTTTACTTATTCGTTTATTTGGAAGGCTCGGGCGCCACATGAGCATAACTGAGCCGAATTCTTTTGTTTTTACATTAATTTTACATTTTATATATTCTCTTTTTATGGCACAGACCTTTTTTCACAAAAATCACCCAGCACTAGAGGTGTGCGCCGCCGCGCCGCGCCGCGCCGATGAGAAATCGGCGTGAATCGGCGTGCGGCTCCCCAATCCAACAAGAATCAAAAATACTATATTTTTTAAACGGGGATAGGTAAAGGGGGGTTATACCCATGCACTGGTGGAAAAAGTTTATGGTTATGTTGTTTGAAGCCGATCCAGGAATCATCGGCGTGTCGGCGTGGCAAACGGCGGCGGCGGCGGCGTGAGAACCGCACGCCGATCGGCGTATCCCTTCTCAGAAAGGCTACTATCATCAAAACCAAAAATTTTCTGCAGCAGCACATAGTTAGATGTCCATTTGTTGCAATCCAATCATTAGAAAGTAGTTTACTTTGTTCTTAATTGTTTGAGAAAGCCTACGCCGATGCACGCCGATTTTACGCCGAATATTCGGCGCACACGTCTACCCAGCACTCACCAGTAAATAATGCAATATGGCACTTCAAACCCAAAACATGAAAAATATGCCAGTTTTGAACTAACAATTTGTGCTGGTTTTTTTTTTGTCACCCAACTTTTGGAATAGGCAAAACAATATATTTCGAAGACATATTGTTGGATTGAAATGTTGTCTTCGAAGATGTTTCAAGATATTTTTCAATTCCATAAAAGTACATAGAGACGAGGGTGAAGGTTTGTTCAATGTCCACGTGGACAGCAATGATTTAAAAATATAACAATTATCATCAAGGAAACAAATCATCTCGCATCATTGATACAGTTCTCCTATAGATTTTTATTTTAAATTCTTTATGAAAGAGTATTCTGGAATTTCGGAATTTAGCGTAGACCATAACAGTGTTGTAGTATCTTTTAAAATTGTCATTTAATTTTCCAATGGATTACTGGAACTTTCATATCAATATTCAAAACCATTTCGAAGTTTTAAAAATCGGTAAAAGGTTTACCTCATAATGTTGCCTTTGAATTTGCTCCAACATGGAACAGTCTAAATCTTTGCACTATAATTTAATTTCGAATTTTCTTAATGTTTTCTCAAAATGTGGCTGTAATTTTTGTTTATGCAAAAAAAGAGAAGTTTTCAGAATGCTTCACATGAAAATCATCTTTACAAAAAATGAGACAACCTGAGATTGAAGAAAAATTCAAAACAATGAAAACCAATTTTAATAATTTGTATTACCATAGCTATAGAATACCTGTAATTTATTATATATTTTCACTCAGCTTTAAGCTTAGGTTTCACTGACAACCGTTTCTGAAACCTATTGTCGAACATTGAGATGATCCGATAATGTAGAATCATTAATTGTTCCAAGGCACGATACCATGATTTTTTATTTTAGCATGTGATTGTACAACATCTTTTTAAGAACTGTTAACTAAATTCATTCTATATCGACCGGAATCTCACTGATAATTGCTCAATTCATTATATGTAAACAATAGACTATAAGGAGAAACTGTGCAAAATTTGGTTGATTTTGGTGAAGTAGGAAAAAAGTTACGTTAGTTTGAAAATGGCACAATAATTATCGACTCACCCTTTATATAAGGAATCGTTAACAAAAGAACAATTCTTTAAAAACTTTAAAAAGTAACCTTTTTAATTTTTAAATTGTTTTAAAAATATTGAAAAAGAAAAAAAGATTTTCCCCTATTGTTCACGTGGACAATAGGGGAGGAGGTAGGGGTCAAATCAAAGTCCACGGTTGTCCACGGAAAGGAAGGGGGTTTAATAAACCACGATTTTTCTGTGCACGTGATATATGGACGGCCCATTGCCTCAAAATTTGCCAAAGTAGCCTAGGATGATCAAATGCATCTAATTATTTTTTTTTTAATTTTTCATCGATTCCCAAAACAAGCAAAAGGAAGCAAATTTTTGCTTCCAAATTTCTTGCAGGACTTCTCCAGGAAATTCTTATGAGATCTCCAAGTAGTTTTTTTTTTATGAAATTCTCTGGGGTTTACTAGGAGTTCCTTTAGAAGCTCCATTTGAAAATTTCCAGGATTTACTTCTGAGATTCCTAAATTAGTTCCATCTGGGATTTCCCCAAGAGCTATGGTAGGATTTCTCCAGGTATTACTTCTGGGATTTATCCATAGAATATTTTCGGAGTTTTTAAGGAGTGCCTTCTGGGATTCCTCTACGAGTTCCTGAAATCGACTATAAATTCCTTCCAAAATTTATTCCGCTGTTTCTCCAGAAATTTATTTCCTATTTCTCCTAGAAGTTCCTTCTGCTGTTTCTCGGAGAGCTCCACTGGGCATTTTTCCCGAAGTTTCTTCAGTTTACAATATCCAAACGGGGATTCCTCCATGAAATTCTTCGACGATTCCTGCTGAGGTTCCTTCTGGGACTTCAAGAGATTTCTGCCGGCATTTCTTCAGAAGTTTTTCCTGGAATCCTCCAGGAATTCCTTCCTAGATTTAAAACAGTTTCTTTTGGAATGTTTTAAAAAAAAAAAAATTCTCGGATCCCATAGAAGGAAAACTTTGAGGGGAAAGCAGCTGGAGGAGTTCCTTAAGACATTGTTGGAGGAATTCCACAAGGAACTCCTGAATGAACTCCATTCCACTAGAAATTGCACATTTAAAAACTCCAGGAAGAATTCCTTAAAATACTAATGGAAGCATTCCATAGGATAATTCCAAAATAAACTTCCCTCGGAATTTCAGAGGAAGCAAAAAAAAATGACCAAAAGCAATACAGAAAAGAATTCCCACAGAAATCATGTTCCTGAAGAAATCACAGAATCAGTTTCTGAGAAAACTCCCGGAAGTATTCTGGAACGGTTTCCCGGATAATTCTCGGAAGGATCATTGAAGCAATCTTGGAAAAAAAAAAATCAGGAGTAATCCCGGAAGAAGTTCTTGGCGGAACCCTGAATGGAGTTCTTTTAGGAATCCCGGAAGGGGCTCCTGTAGAAATCCTGGAAGCAGTTCCTGAAGGAATCAAGAAAGATGCTTCTGGAAATAACTCGGATAAATTCCTGGAGAAATCTCGAAAGAGATTCTTGAAGGAATCCTGAAAGAAGCTCCCGGAAGGATTTCCAAGGAATCCTGGAAAGAGTTCTTGAAGAATTTCCAGTAGTAATCCCTGAAAGAAACCTGGAAAGAGTACAAGAAGGGATTCAAGAAAAACTTCTTGGAGGAATACGTGGAGAAGTCCTTGGAGGATTCCTGATAGGATTTCTTGTAGCAATCTAAGAAGATACTCTTGAAGAAACATCAACCTGGAGAAATCCCGGAAGGAATCTCTAAAGCATATTTGAAAGGAGTTCCGAAAAGAACTTTTGGAAAAATCCCAGGTGAAATTGCTTGAAGGAATCTGTTAAAGAAAACCTGGAGGAACTTCTGAAGCAATTCCAGAAAAATTACATGAAAAAATATCGGAAGGCATCTCTGAAAAAAATCCTGGAGGAATCCCAGATGAAACCTGATTAGGAAACTCCGAAGAAAATCCTGGAAGAACCCCAGAGAGAACTTCTGGAGAAATTCGTAATAAACCCCCGGGAGATTCTCATAAAGAATTTCCTAGGAATCCTAGAAGAAACTCTTAGAGAAGTGCTGGAAAAAAAAATTATGAAGAAATCACGAAGTTTTCTGTGGAATTCCAGAAGCAGCTTCTGAGGGGTGCCACCAAAATATTCGTATCTTTTCGTATTTATCCAACTGGACAAGCCTCGTTGTATAAATGTATGACTAGTGCTGAAAAAAGCAACTTTTTGCAACTCGTTACATAAACAACTATTACTGTGTTAGAATGATTATGTAAAATGGCTCAGAATATTTACATCGAAGAAATTGTGGTAAGCTTGCGGCGCACTAGTGGAGACGCATGGTTGCCGATTTTCATTGCCGCACAGAAATTTGAACGAAAATGTGTTGGTTGCAGTCCGAGTGTCCGGCATCTTAGTCATCACTTAATTAAATCACCATTATAGTTACAACTAGAGTTGGGACAATAATTCCCGGGATTTGACTGTTTTCGGGATTTCCCGAATCCCGGGACATAATTTCAGAAATCCCGACAATCCCGGGGATCCCGGGATGAGGACAATTTATAGCTAAATTTGCCAAATATCTGAACATTTCCACATTTGAAATCCAACCGATTTTCTCATATAAAACTACTATTGTGCTTTGGACGCTTCATGATATTCATGATAAACATGATATCATGTTATGCCTTTAAATATTTTTTTCTTTTATGTTGGTTTATTCAGTTGTGGCAAAAAATTGACCCAAAAATCATATGACGTGGTAAAGTTGTCTAGTTACAACATTGTTCGTGAAAGTAAGCATATGGAGAGGCTTGGTAGGTCTCGATTTTAAGTATTTCCATTTGTTGGTCTTTCAAGTTTTTCAAAATGATCACATGAAATGCATTGTTCGTAATTCTATTTTACAAACCATCTATTATTTGTCTACCTCTTTGTAAACATCTCTACACGATTGATGAACTTGCACATACATAACATCAATTCTAGATACTTCCGCCTGTCACTCTACACACCATTGTCAAATTTCACCGCTACTCGGGCAGTTTTCCGTTGCAGCTATCTGGGTGATTGGTAATGCCGGGCGGTGGAAAGTTGGGAGAAATTACGTGCTATGTTCACCATCATCATTCTTCACCCCATGATGCAGCCATCCATCCATCCATCACCTCTCCCCCGCTGGTGCCCGTCTTCGTTGTTGTCGTTGTCGTCGTCGTCGTTACTGACCTATGGTAATATTTCCACACGTTCACTCGTTGTTACTCGTTCGTTTGGTTGATGTTGCTCGCTCGACCGAATCGGTTGCAGCGCACCGTCGTTCGTCGTTGTCGTTGAGCTGAGGCGGAACACGAGCCATGAATGAAAATTTAACACCACCAACCCACCCGGTCCACTGTGGTAGGTAGAATTGGTCGGGGACTATGAGCGGGATGTATGTTGCACATAGAGGAGAGTCTGCGTAATATGCACCATTTGGGGGTTCAGATCGGCTTATTGATTGGAACTTTTTTTTTTGTCTGTATTAACGAGATGTTTAGCCCTAGGCTAGTTCATCTCGGGACCCACGCTTTACTTCCCTTCCGAAGGAAGAGCTCACAATTTGCGAGTTTGTCGGGAGTGGGATTCGATCCCAGGTCCTCGGCGTGATAGTCAAGTATTCTAACCATCACACCAGGTCCGCTCCACTGATTGGAACTTGTTTTTCGTCAAATTTATTATTAAGTTATTTCTAAAATAGGGATTCCCATACCTTTTGGGTCAAGGAGCAGTTTTAAGGCTTGGGTAGACTGCTACACAAAAGGCCTGTTTATTTTGAGGCACTCAGTGTGCCATTGTTCAATTTGTTCAGACTGCCGATGGTTTTTCTATTTTAATTGAGAATATTTCAAAATTGAATGTTAAAACATTATAAACGGTATTCTGTATGTGGATCCGCCTATTTCATTTTTCATTTATTTAGTTCAACATCAAATTCATGATAACACTGAATCAACAATTTGTCGCCATAATACTCGATTTGCAGCAGCAGCTGCAGCTCTCCAACGTCGGTCACGCCCAACGCTCGCCAGATCACGCTCCACCTGGGTCCGCCCATCGTGCTCTCTGCGCTCCACGCCTTCTTGTACCAAACGAATGGTTAGCAAACACCAACTTTGCAGGGTTGTTGTCCGGCATTCTTGCAACATGCCCTGCCCACCGTATCCCTCCAGCTTTAGCCACTATCAGGATGTTGGGTTCACCGTAGAATGCAGCGAGCTCGTGATTCATCCTTCTCCAACAGACACCGTTCTCCTGAACGCCGCCGAAGATCGTCCTTAGCACGCGTCGCTCAAAAACTCTTGAAGGTCTTCCTCGAGCATCGTCCATGTCTTGTGCGTAGCAAACCACCGGTCTTTTTAGCGTCTTGTACATGGTACATTTGGTGCGGGGGTGAATCTTTTTTGACCGCAGTTTCTTCTGGAGCCCATAGTAGGCACGACTTCCACTGATGATGCACCTTCGTATTTCACGGTTCACATTTTTTGCAGCCATTAGCAAGGATCTGAGGAAGAGAGAATTCTTCTATCACCTCGAAAGTATCCCTGTTTATCGTAACATTGCTGCCAAGGCTTGTCCTATCTCGCTCAGTCCCACCTACCAGCATGTACTTTGTCTTAGCCGCATTCACCACCAGTCCGACCTTTGCTGCTTCACGTTTAAGGCGGGTGTACAGTTCTGCCACCATTCCAAATGTTCTGACAATGATATCCATGTCATCTACAAAACAGACAAATTGGCCGGATTTCGTGAAGATCGTACCCCGGCTGTTGAGCCCGGCTCACCGCATAATACCTTCCAGGGCGATATTGAATAGTAGGCAGGAAAGTCCATCACTTTGTCGTAGTCCCCGTCGAGATTCGAATAAACTGGATAGTTCACCCGAAATCCTTACGCTGTTCTGCACACCGTTCATCGTTGCTCTTATCAGTCTGGCCGGGAAAGCTGTTCTCGTCCATGATTTTCCATAGCTCTGTGCGGTCGTATGCCGCCTTGAAGTCGATGAGCAGGTGGTGCGTTGGGACCTGGTATTCACGGCATTTCTGGAGGATTTGCCGTTCGGTGAAGATCTGGTCCGTTATCGACCGGCCGTCGATGAAACCGGTTTGGTAACTTCCCACGAACTCATTCACTCTAGGTGCAAGACGACGGAAGATGATCTGAGATAGCACTTTGTAGGCGGCATTTAAAATAGTGATCGCTCGAAAGATTTCACATATTAACTTGTCGCCTTCTTGTGGATGGGACAGATTATCCTTTCCTTCCACTCCTCCGGTCCGGTTGCTGTTCGGTTTCCCAGATCTTGACTACTAACTGATGCAGACAGGTGGACAACTTTTCCGGGCCCATTTTGATGTGTTCTGCTGCGATACTGTCCTTACCAGCTGCTTTGTTGTTTTTGAGCTGGTGGATGGCATCCTTAACTTCCCTCAGTGTGGGAGTTGGTTCGTTCCCGTCCTCTGCTGCACCAGCATAGTCATTTCCTCCGCTGCCTTGGTCCTCCGTGTCTACATTCTCTTCGCCATTCAGGTGCTGATCGAAGTGCTGCTTCCACCTTTCGATCACCTCACGTTTGTCCGTCACAAGGCTCCCGTCCTTGGGTCTACCTAACATATTAGGTGGATCCATAACATATCCTAAAAAACACCAAAATTCTTTATGGAAATCGTACTAGCGTCTGCAATTAACCTTCAGTTTTTCGCAGAGTTTAACAAACATGTAATAGTGAATCCTCCATAGATTTTGTCAGGTTCGTTTAATCGTTGTGCTCTTGAATCTTTGTAATCAGTCACCTTTGTCAAGCCCTGTCCTGCATAGATATATTGTTTTCAATTGTGGGTTTGTTGGCCGTGTGGTTAGTGGAACCAAAATTCTTTATCGATAGGCAACGACCAACAGAGGACGAACAGAAGAAGGGACAACAAAAGGCAGGAGACAAAAAATAAAGCCAAAGAAATGAAACCGAGGAGTGTACGGCAGTAAAAATCTAGCATCAACGTATTTCAAAAACTGATAAATGAAATTCATGTGCAGATCGAACTCTATTATCTAGAGTCTAGTTTTAGATTGTTTCAAACATATATCTAGCTAACGGTATACTGTATAAATCTTAATTGATCGATTACTAAATTGGGTTGACATTAGATGGTAGGCTCCAGAGGCAAGTTAACTTCCATTTGTAAGTAGCGTGTCATCATTGAGTTTCTTTTTTTTTTTTTGAAGAAAACGTAATAAATTTCCAAAATGACACCAAAATAATATTTTGCTACTTTTGTTTTTAATAGGGAATCGCGCTACTTGGGCGGTGGCTTCTATATTCGTCTGTTTTCCACTATAACTCAGTCAAATTTGAACCAATTGACACAACTTTTGGAATGTGGTGAGATAGGTATAGTATCTACCCGTGTACAACATTTCAAGTCAATTTGTTCAAAATTGACAGAGTTATAGTGGAAAACAGACGAATATAGAAGCCACCGCCCAAGTGGCGCGATACCCTACTTTTGGAAATTTTTTAAAAAATGACAAGTTTTCTTCAATATTTTTTCAAACATTCAAAATTCTTTAAAAAAAACCCGATTTAATCCACCTATGGTGAACAGAAACCTTCTTACACTTATTAAAACTATTGTTGTATTATTTGTATTTAACATATTTATTTTGTGTGATGGATCAAAAGTTCTAGAAAATATTGTGGATTTGGCATCTAGTGGATTGGTTTCCAAAATAGCATCATGGGCCATGGACTAAACTACCAGAAATGCCAGACACCTTCTAGAATCTTGTGTGAAATTAAAAAAAAAATAGCTTATTCTGGAATATTGTATCTTTTGTTAACTGCCAAACGATCTTGAATCGATTAACAAATGGATAAGAAAATCAGCGAGATACACTTTGTCTAATATCTCTTAATCAGTCGAATGAATTAGCTCCGAAGTACTCGGTATTCATGGTTATGGTGTAAAAAGGACAAAAATAATATATCTTCTATGCTAATCAGTTTTGGAATTAGCTAGCTATTTTGGCTGTCCAGTTCATGCATATTTCCCACAATACATAAATTCAAAGCTTTCATTTAACATATTGTTAGTTTTCATAGAATTCCTGTTTATTTGTAATTTGTTATTTATAATTTTATTGAAAACAATAACCTGCTAGTATACACTTTATATGAGGTCAGCATTATTGATTGAACAATAATTTCCCATAGACTGGTCAAAATAATAATAAAAAAAGGAATTTATTGAAATACTCTTCGTAAGATATCTCAGTAACCAAATGTACAATCGAAATAAAATTTCAGGGCCTTTTACAAGGATACTGTAGCTTTCATTTGGTGCTAAGAGATCCCAAATCGGTTGACAGACGGCTGAGATATTTATTTTGATACACTTGGTCAAAAATCTCTCAAAAGGTTAACCTGTATTACTCCCAAGTACTCTTTAAAAGATATCTCGATAACCAAATGTCCAATCCTAATAAAATTTTATAGGGTTCTACTAGGATGTTATAGCTTTCATTTGGTGCCAGGAGAACCGAAATCGGTTGACAGACGGTTGAGATATTTATTATGATACACTTGGTCAAAAATGTCAAAAAGTTTAGTTGAATAAACCCTAAGTACACTTCGAAAGATATCTCTGTAACCAAATGTCCAATTCTAATAAAATTTCTGAGCAATCTACTAGGATGTTGTAGCTTTCATTTGGTGCCAAGAGAACCCAAATCGATTGACACACGGCTGAGATATTCAGTATGATACACTTTGTTAAAAATCTCAAAAAGTTCACTTGTATAACTCCTAAGTACTCTTCGAAAGATATCTCAGTAACCAAATGTCCAATCGAAATAAAATTCTACTAGGATGTAGTAGCTTTCATTTGCTTCTAAGAGAACTCAAATCGGTTGACAGACGGCTGAGATATTCATCAATATGTTAATGTCAAAAATCTCTCAAAAAGCTAACCAATATTACTTTAAAGTACTCTTCGAAAGATATCTCGGTAACCAAATGTCCGATTGTAATAAAATTCAATAGGGTTCTACTAGGATGTTGTAGCTTTCATTTGCAACTAAGAGAATCCAAATCGGATATCAGACGGCTGAGAAACGTGCGTGACTTTTTTTTGTAACATACGCACACACACACACACACACACACACACACACACACACACACACACACACACACACACACACACACACACACACACACACACACACACACACACACACACACACACACACACACACACACACACACACACACACACACACACACACACACACACACACAGACATTTGCTCAGTTCGTCGTTTTAATCTATGGAACACCACTCTCTGGTGAGCCACATACTGATTATCAAAATTCACAAATACTCTCATGGAGAATCGGCAGAATTACTTTTAAAATGAAGGTTTTCCTTAATTATATTAATTCTTTGGATGATGAGTCTCAGTGTGAAGCAGGATGGATATTATAGTTACTCTCTGGGTTCTGCAATCAATTATGGAATTATGAGTTTACTATCACAAGGCTGAGTGTTCGTTATATATGTGTCGTGTCCTTGAACGATCAATATTTTTTGTAATGTGTTATGATTGTTAAATTTGTGTAATAGAATCTCTATACACCCGAACCTCAATTTTGGTTCTTAGAATTTCAGAGAGGTGTTCCAAGGCGTTTCAAGGCGTTTCAGGGCGTTTCAGAAGGTTTCAAAGGGATTTCAGGGGGCTTCAGAGGCTCTCAGGTGAGTTTCACGGACATTTCATGGGGGATTGAGAGGAGTTTCAAGGCGTTTCAATGCGTTTCAGGGTGTTTCAGGGTGTTTCAGGGTGTTTCAGGGTGTTTCAAGAGGTTGCCGAGAAGCTTAAGGGGGCTGCAGAGCGTAGCAGGTGAAGTTCACGGAGGTTTCATGGAGAGGCGTTTCAGTGCGTTTCAGAGCGTTTCAGGAGGATTCAGAGGGGTTTTAGGGGGCTTCAGAAGCTCTCAGGTGAATCTCACGGAGATTTCATGGGGGTTTCAGAGGCGATTCAATGCGTTTCAAGGCCTTGTTACGTTTGTAATTTGTTGTGAACATTTTGTTAGTTTGTTTTGTATCCCAAGCAACACACATGTTATATTAGAGTTACGACAGCGCATGTTTTGGTTGTGTAGAAGTTTAATTTACGTAATTCTAACATTTTGTTGGAATAACGTCAAATAAACTTCTATACAACCAAAACTTGCGCTGTCGTAACTAATATATAACATGTGTGTTGCTTGGGATGTTATACTGTGGTTTGTATATCTGTCCCTGAAATATAATAAGCATTTGTAGTGCTCAGGCTATTTCGGTCAATGATTAAGAACAAGACAACTAGGGGTAGCACGGACATCAAATTGTAGACGGTCTTGTATCCCCTTAGGTCCCGAATAAGTGTATGTATCCCCTTAGGACTAGAAACTCCTAGACAAAAGATATATTACGAAGGCAGCTATCGCTGCGAAATAAGGGCAACCTTCAGAAAAAATACGATCACAGGATTGACTGATGGACCAAGAACAATCATGAAATTTTGTCATCTTGGGATTGGACTTCATTATCCATTTGGAAAACAGGGCACAATTTATGATAAGTGTGTTATGTTATTGGTTAGTGCTCTGCTTTTGTACAGCGTGGAGCCTTGTGCATTTGTAAGGTTCCAATGTCTATTCGTTATAATGTTTCAAAGAGTTTCAATGCATTCAGGACGTTTCATGAGGTTTCCGGGAAGCTTAAGGGGGCTTCAAAGACTAGCAGGTGAAATATCACGGAGGTTTCAGAGGCGTTTCAAAGCGTTTCAAGGCGTTGAAATGAGTTTCAGGAGGTTTTAGATAGGTTTAGGGGAATTCAAAGGCTATCAGATGAATTTCACGGAGATGTCATGGGAGTTGAAGAGGCGTTTCAAAGCGTTTCAAGGCGTTTTATTGCGTTTCAGGGCGTTTCTCAACCATTACTCATGGATGTTTCTCGACCCTTACTCAAGAAAGTTCTTGAAGACCCTTAATGAATCATTGAACTCATCACGTTCGATAGACCACCTGCGGCTGTGTGAGTATGAACCGTAGACAAAAAGCTCTTAGAAACAGCAAAATACCTTAACAGATCCGATAACCTATACTCAATGGAGTTCTTGGAGATCCTCAAACAGGCAATAAACCTAGCACTTGGCAGTACATAGCTACATGAGACTCTGGAAGCACAAACTTAAATCACAATGGTTCAATAAAGCATTGATTAATACGCTTGAAGATCAGATGACCTATACCCCAGGGAACTCTAGAGTACTTCTATACAATCATAAACCCATTGAACTAAGATACCTGTGGCTGTGTGAGTATGACCCTCATTCATAATTTTTGTAGATACAACTAGTAGCTCTCGTAGATTCGATGACTTTTACTCATGGGATTTTTTGGAGACAATCGAAATGCATATTACTTGCGAGATCATATCTACCTGAGGTTGAGTGAGTATGATCCTTAGTCATAAAGCATTTAGAGAAAGTAAATATGTACGTTGGTAGATCCGATGATCCATACTGAAGGAAGTTTTTTGGAGATCCTGAAACTAACAATGAATTCCATTTGATAACACATAGTAGCATGAGGTTGTGTGAGCATAAATTTCGTTTATAATGCTCCAATAGATCACTGAATACACTTATAGATCAGTTGACCTAAATTTCAGGGCGTTCCCGGATCCTACTATACAACTTAACTAAGAACTTAAATCTTAATAGCCCATTAGCTCTTAACGCTGCGTTCCCCGTAAACCAACTTTATTCCTAATCTTGAGTATTCCAACTGCTCGAACTATGTAGACTAGCTAGAAAAAGGCTTCAGTTACCAAGGCAAAAACCAAATCTTCACCTTAAAAATACATGTTACCCCAATCTCCCCAACATACCAGCCAGTAAGTGGTATGCTTTTGCTTTTCCACCGACAGGATCTGACCAAGACTGGCGACGATGCGACGAGATTTTCATGCAACCGAATGGGCAATCGATTCCGCTGTGGTGGAGATATGTACCTATCGAGCGACGCGTACTCGCAATGAGCAAGTCATGTACAAATATCTTCCGGTTTTATTTGGTCGGCGTTAAGTCAGAGAGGACCATGTGTCTTTTCCTTAATTTCTAGTAAAACGACTTTAGAGTTTGCAACTCTATAAGTTTTGAGTTTTTCAACAAATGGTCTTGAATTTTTGCCATAAGTCTTAATAGTAATTCATCATAGCATCGATCTGTATTGATCGCGAAAAAACGTAGAATAAAGCTTAAAACCGAGAAATTGCTAAGTAATTAATTGTACTTAGTCCACTCTGACTGAACGGTTTTTGGAAAATCTTCAACCAACTACGCTTCACACTCAAGTTCTTACATATTTGATGAAAAAATAATGCACAAGTAGAACAATAGTAAATAGGAGTGGTATATGATGTGAGCAGGAAGTTTTAAATTTGATGTTTCTGTTATTACACTGTTGATTACCATTTTCAATTTTTATGTTCAGTCAGAGTGGACCAAGTACAACAGTTCAATATCATCATATCATATTATGAAGGGTGGTCAATTAATGAACTATTTAAGAATTCATAACTTGAACATTTAATAGCCAACAACTTTGGAACGTATTTTCATAGTTCGGTACGTTTTTTGAAATATTGTAGTTACACAGTTCATAGTAATTTATTCAGAGGACTGGCGTTTTTCAAAAATTCGTTCAGACAGAGTGAACCAAGTACACAATTCCTAAATAATCAGTAAAATCAATTTCTTCATGAAACGGGTATTGGTTCATTTCAATATGCTGCCCAGCAGCTACTAAACAAACATATTTTGATTTGGAAAGGATTACGAAGAATAAGGTAATTTTAACTATTTTTCTTAGAGACACATGGTCCACTCTGTCTGCACGCGAAATGCCACAATAAGCTTCAACACGATGATCTGTAAAATACGATATTGACCATAATAAAATGGATTTTTACGCGCTTTCTTGACCAATAATCATCAAAAAATACGTTAGGGAGTCATACGATTTGGAAACGTATCACATTTTGATAATAAACTATCTTATTTATTGGATTTTAACCAATACATATTTTTTCAACTCTTTTGACATTAAGCATATGGTCCACTCTGACTGCACACTATTATCGATTTTTGCAGTTCAATCAAAAGAAAATTGTGCTATAACTCTCGTTAATTGTAACATTAAGAAAAATGGGTGAATGTCCCAAGTAGTATAAGTAATTCTTAATCAAATGCCCTGAAAATCTAACTTTCGTCAATTTTGTTACTTGGTCCCCTCTGACTTAACGCCGACCATTTGATGCACATTTTTTGCTGAATTCGGTGCAAAATTCACAGACGAAATTTTATCGAATTTCGTCCGTCCGACCGACCGAACGGCAATGATTCCCAAAGGATTCAATTTTTCGATTCTGCTGCTGACCAGAAATGGATTCCGGGTTCGTTAATGGGTATTCCCGTATAACAAGCTGCCGCTTAAGCTGTAATGGTAGAGTTGATATACACTCAGTGCACTGCATACTATCACATAACCCATCAAAAAATATGTAAGGGAAAGTGCCGCTTGAGCAGACCAAACTTTACATGTAAAAGCATGATTTTGTGGGTAAACAATTTTGCCGGTAACTGCCGTTCTGGACATAGCAAAATCAAGATGGAGACATTATACAGCTCAGTCGGTATACTAGATGCCGAATTTTACAATACCTGTCTGGTATAGATTTCAGTTACCCTCCAGGATTTTTTGACTAGAATCATCTCTGACTTAATTTAGTAGTTTCTGAGCTAATTTATGTGGAAGTGCTCATAAACCACTATGCTGAAACGGAACGTCATGTATAATCCAGAAAGCCAGATGCACAGCGATCTATCAATTGTATAATAAATTCATAATTCCCATTTAAATTCCCACACTCTGATCACCACTGAAAGGCCAATGACACTGTCCCTGCTACAATGAAACCGTCATCCAGGAATTCAACAAAAGCTATTTTTATCCCCTCGTACAATAATGTACCATTGATAGCAGTGCAGTGGCGGCAACGACGCCACAATGTCCTGAACTACTAACCCCAAATCGGTGTTGCTCGTCGTTGTCGTTGTCGCCGTCGTCGACGAAGCTCATCACCAACAACACCATGCCACCACCGTTATTGTCGACTACGAGTTACGATGACGGTAATGCCCCCTCAGACAACAAGCGTAGTCAAAGCTACCAGGCCAGGGTGAGTGGAAGAAAATTGTTGATTTTTTGTACTTCATCACCAGTTCTCCAACCCGTACCCGATCCACCCTGTCCAACCGAGTCAGTGTGGGAAATCGATCCACAGGAACGCCTCCTCCATTTCCCGATGGTTGCGACTCCAAATGCGATTTAATCGAGTGTACTACGGGATGGCTGGCTAGCTGGCTGGCACGAAGTTCACAAAAATAGCAGCCAGTTTGTTTGAATGTGTTTTG
This sequence comes from Aedes albopictus, assembly GCF_035046485.1. Classification (NCBI taxonomy): domain Eukaryota; kingdom Metazoa; phylum Arthropoda; class Insecta; order Diptera; family Culicidae; genus Aedes; species Aedes albopictus. Next base: position 104,287,962 of record NC_085137.1, on the reverse strand, counting down.
GTATTTATAAATGCAAAGTAGCCGTGAAGCAGCCATACAAAATATGGCGAGGGACAAGCCGACTGGCAAAAAATGTCCTCTCCTCACAATGCAGGTGAAGTGGTAGAAACTTTTTTGTGGACAGGCAATCACCAAGAAGTAGACAATTCAAGACTATCATCCTAAAAGCAACTATTTGACATCTGATTTGTTTTGGAGACGTTTTGGAAACCGTTATAAAACCAACATAATTTTGATTTGGTATTATGATGGTACCCTAAACCGGGGTCAAATTGATCTTCGGGTTGAAATTGATCAGTCGTTTTTTTATGTAGATAAAGCTTTTTTTAATAGTTTTCTTATAAATATCTTTTACCATCAGATTCCAACAGTATGATACTTGAAAGATAACTATTAAAAAATATGCTTTTTCTAACGGAAAAACCTGGGTCGCGCGGACTTACTCAATTTACTCTCTCAGCGGGAGCCTAAATTGGGAGCCAAACATTGCAGATTGAGGTTATGTTTAACCTGTGTGATCTATTAGGAAGTATTGTAATATATTGGAATTAAAAAAATATATTCTCAACCTTGATTTTTTTTAACAACTGTATCTCACATATGATCAAGGATGCCATATATACATATTTATCTGTATTGTACAGATTTTTGAGCATGCGTACAGATTAAGTTTTATATGAAATACAGATTTTTGAGCTAAAGAGGCCATTTTATTTTTGTATGGGATACAGATTTTTCTCCCAAATGTTGTGTGGGATACAGATTTTTGAAAAGTGTGACACAGATTTTTCAAAAAAACATCTGGCATCCCTGCATATGATTGAACAATTTTCCATCTCTCATTTTGTTCAGAGACATATCCGCCGAAAAATAATAAAACACTAACGTGACCTTTCCGATGGCAACCTTTCACGGAGTACCGCATTGCAACCCACGTCCACACATTCTAACAAAACAAGTCGGTACTGAAGCTGTGTAAATCGTGAATAAGCGATAAAGAACGGCTGGAAACATCTGAATTATCCTCGAGTGTAAACAAACTTTGTAAAAATCATCCCAAGTAACACAACTTGTTACAATACTGTATATAATACATGATTCATACAAACGTCCATGTTTTGTTCTGAATATGGAAAACTTATTTTCGTACACTTATATCACCGAAAAAGCGCAAAAATTGCGGCTTATAAAACATCTACGATGTTACCAAAGATGTTTTTCAATACATTCTTGTAACATAAAATTAAGTATCGCATATGTTCTCAGCAACATCGTAAGAACTTACTTTTTGCTAGCAGGAAAATTATTCTTTATCAATCGCACACTGTGGAAATAATGTGACATGTGCTATTTGGTAATGGCTCAAAATAATTGTCAAGCCTTACATTTCATTTGTAATTCACCATCACGATGTTTGATCACTATAACTTAAATACATGTGCCATTCAAAATTTATGGTGAAATAAACACATTCACTCTTCATGAATTAATTCGCCTCCCATCGGATTGAAAACAAGAAGGGAGGTTTTTGTCATCTCTATGGTTTTTGTGAGATTTTCGAGTACATTTTCAGATATGCAACATGGTGGATTCTTGACACAGTACCGTCAGAAAGTTTTGGAATGCTAATTTTAATCATAACGTATTAATTATGTGCTTTTACCATGTAGAATTTGTATTCGTTATCATTAAGGCAACTATATTATTACATTGAATGTTAAAAATTTCCCAGATAAATAATTATTCGGAGAAAAACTTGTGGATAAACAAACTGCTATGCATCTATCCCAGTCAACCAGTGATCGTATAAGATGTTGCATAAGATGATAAAGTGGAGGCGATATGCGTACATTTTACATGCGCCTAAATGGAGGCATGCACGCATATGGTCTCCACTTTATCATCTTATGCAACATCTTATACGATTACTGGTTGTCTGGGATAAAAGCGTTAGTGTCAAATCTTCAAGCAGGCACTGTAATTTGTCTGGCCTGATAGGAAAGTATTCAAAATATTGGAAAAACATTCAAAATACAATTTTTGTACATCTCAATAACATGTTTATCGAGTACTACTTGAATCGATTGAAATACATTGAAAAAACATCTTGGCAACGTACTATCAACATCCATTTTCACATAACATACAACGATGTGATTTTTGGTTTTTGATACTGATGTTCAAAGTGCAACAATAACAAAGTTAGAGTGCAGATCGTGGGATCAATCAAAATAAATTCTTGTCTAATTTTGCGGTATCAAAATTTACGTTTCTAAGTGAGTTTTAGTCGTCACTTAAGTACTCAAAGTGTCCGCACAGCTCAAACTATCATGATGCTATCATAGTTAAATTTCGGAGTAGTTTTATGTGCATAAGATCTACATATATAGAAATGAATTTCTGTCTGTCTGTCTGTCTGTCTGTCTGTCTGTCTGTCTGTCTGTCTGTCTGTCTGACCGCTATGGATTCGGAAACTACTGAACCGGTCGGCTTCAAATTTTGTATGCAGGGGGGTTCGGGACCGGGGAAGGTTCTGAGCCTGGTGTGAGACCTCTCCGGTCTCTGGAACGGGGGCTCCTATACAGATGACTTCGCTGGGGACGTCCCTATGTCCCTATGGAGGTGCATGTCACAAAAACACAGTAGGCAGGCAGTACGACGTTTACCGGGACAGCTAGTGTATCATAAATTTAAGTGAGTGAGGGGAGACAGAGATCTGATGAACTTATACATTAACGTATAGAATACGTGAAAATAACGTATTCGTAACATATTTGAGCCTAAAGGTTATAACTATGTGCTGATGATGTTTTACATATCATCTTGAATTGAAAGAAGACAACGATACACAAATCAAGTTTAATCAACGTGATATTTACGTTGCTGTAACGTGTGGTGAGGTTGATAAGATTTTTACGTAGCTTGTTAATGACAAACATAGTTTAAACCTGATTTCAACATAAGATGTTTTTTTTTCCTTCTAAACCATAGGGGGATAAATCTGCTCATCAGACACCCTAACAGGAAGGTTAGGGTAGTGTGGGGATGAGGCCGTCTTCTACAATGCCGGTAGAAGCCAGTACTACTCTCTCCTCGACCCACTAAAACACATTCCTATGGTCGCCAAACCCTACATCTCTCCGGAACCACCAAGAAGGTATTGCTTCAGAGAGGGGCTAGTGCATATCGCACCCTCAAGGTTAGCTGCCGTAGCCTAGCAGCAACGAACATCGATGACTCGCTTTGGAGAGTCCATCACGGTAGCCTGCTGGCGCTTAGCCAGTTTCCCGAGTGGTCCTCGCCACTCCCTTTGTCCTCGGAAGGCGGGCAGGGTCAACCCCGCCCGCGCCCTACTGCTGAGCGGACATCAAGAACTGATGCCCACATGCAACCCGATCTGACCTGCTGAAGGCAAGGGTATCACTACCCTTCAGGCCTTATCAGATGCATCCGTAGGTTGCAGACAGCAGGGTCTCACCTACCCCGACCCTTGCCGGGGACCCCTTTCCAACCGCGGGCTCAGATCCAACCCAGTAGACTGACGCCACGACAGCACCGCTACCGGGACTTCCTCTCCGCGGCCACTTAATCGCTGTAAGGGTCGATCTCGACCGCAGGGCACCGGTATGACCTACGAAGCCGACTTCGAACCCCTGGACCACCTCTTGTACTGCATCTGGACTAGCCATTCTCCGAGTCCACGCGCCACCTCCTTTGTAGCTCCCAGACGATATGGGTGATAGCCGTTGAAACGGCATTCCAGCTAATCTCATCCCTACACATTCTCTGGACCAAGTTGTCCGGAGTTGTGTCCTCCCCGCATGTGGCAAGCATGCGGTCACGCATTGTGCGAAAACGCGGGCACACGAACAAAACGTGTTCCGCCGTTTCCTCTAAACCATTGCACACTGGGCATTCGGGAGAATCCGCATGCCCGAAACGGTGTAGATACTGTCGGAAGCAACCATGACCTGTAAGGACCTGTGTCAGGTGGAATGAAACTTCCCCATGGCGCCTATTAATCCAACTATCTACCCTCGGTATCAACCTATGGGTCCACCTTCCTTTGGTGGAACTGTCCCACGCGCGCTGCCATTTGACCATAGAGGCCATCCTGACAGTCTTGCGTATGCCTCTTGTGCCGCGCATTTCGAAGCACTCCATGTCCTCACTGATAAGAATGCTGATAGGCACCATATCAGTAATGACACAGAGAGCGTCGTGTGACACGGTACGGTACGCGCTTGCAACCCTCAGACACATAAGCCTGTAAGTACTTTCCAGCTTCCGTCGGTAGCATTCAGTACGTAGCGCGGTACCCCACGCCGGGCCGCCATACCTAAGTATGGACGTAGCAACACTAGCCAGAAGCTTGCGCTTACTGGCGTACACCGCTGAGCTATTGGACATCATCCGGGACAGTGCCGCAATAGCTGTGGAGGCTCTTTTACAGGCATAATCAACGTGGCTACCGAAGGTAAGCTTATCGTCGATCATCACGCCCAAGTGCTTGACAGAGCGCTTCGACAGGATAGTGCATTCTCCTACACTGATCTCCGTCTGCTGCGCCGACTGCATGTTGTTAACAACCGTCACCTCTGTCTTGTGGTGAGCCAGCTCCAGTTTTCTGGACCGCATCCACGCCTCCACAACCTTGATCGAGTGGTCGGTAGTCAACTTCACCTCCTCGATCGTTTCACCGTAGACTTCGAGCGTAATATCGTCGGCAAATCCGACAATCACCACTCCCACTGGGTACTCTAACCTCAACACCTCGTCGTACATGACATTCCATAACACCTGACCCAGGATGGAACCTTGCGGGACTCCTGAGGTTATGTGAAAGCACTTCCGACCCACCTCTGTGTCGTAAACTAGTACGCGATTCTGGAAGTAGCTTCCGAGAATCTTGTACAAGTACTCCGGTATCCCCAGACGCAGGAGCGCATCAGCAATAGCAGCCCAACTGGCGCTATTAAATGCATTCCTTACATCCAGAGTCACTACCCCGCAGAAGCGAATTCCCCTCCTCTTAGGCTCGAGTGCTTTCTCGGCGGTTTTTGTAACCGACAAGATAGCGTCTACGGTGGACCTCCCCTTCCGGAAGCCATACTGGTTACTCGAGAGACCATTTACGCCCTCAGTGAACTTCAACATTCTATTGAGGATGATCTTTTCGAGCACCTTCCCCGCCGTGTCAATCAAGCATATTGGTCTATATGCCGACGGGTCTCCGGGTGGTTTCCCCGCCTTTGGCAATAGTACCAGGCTCTGCCTCTTCCAAGCTTCTGGGAAAACTCCCTCGTCCAGGCATTTCTGCATAGCAGACCTGAACATCTCGGGAGCTTCTGCAATAGCTACTTTTAAGGCCAGGTTCGGAACTCCGTCCGGACCTGGGGCCTTACCTACGCTAAGGGACTTAGCTATCCCCGCAAGTTCCACATCGGTGACCCTTTCCTCATCGCCAGCCCCAATCCCCGGCTGTCCTACGAAAGGAGGACAACATAAGATGTGTACAGATACAATTGAAATACTGCATTAAAACATCTTTTTCAAGTTTTATTTTCAAAGATGTTTTCTGTGTTACTTGGGATGCACGGAGAGACGAAACTATCCAAAAGTGAGTTCTTTCCACTCAACTTTGGGGTTGCGTGCGTCAAGCCAATTTTGAGTTGATGGAATCGATGTTTGTGTTGGGTTGTTCCCGCTTGCTTCCATGTGAAAAAATACCTAAGTTTTTTTCACCCAACCGAAATTTTGACTAGGTTGTATTCACTCAAAATTTGAGTACTGTGCTAGAAACTCAGTGTTAGGTTGACGCACGGGACTGCAAAAGTTGGGCTGTTTCTCTCTTCACCCTCTGACAATAATAGAAAGAGCGCATGAAAAGGGAGATGAAAAAGAACTGAAAATGGAGTTTAAAAGTACCTAATTTTGAGTTTTTCTGTTACTCCGTGTGTCTACAGATTCAAGCTTGAACATTGTTTACCTCTTTTGCGAGAGCGCAGAGAGTGAATTCCGGAGAAATGAGAATTTCAAATGACAGGTGTGACCAACACAATTTAACACATGGAACGTGTTTCAAGATTTGCTTGAAAACAAAAAGGTACTGAACCCGTTACTCGAGGAAAAACAGTTGATCAATTTCGACCCGAAGATTAATTTGACCTCGGTTTACGGTACTGTTGATCTCCTCTAGCCTTCATTATTGTCTTCTTTTTGGACCTACATTCCCACTGGAAGCCTGCTTCTCTTAATTTTTTTCAAAAACTTCCATTGTTATTGAACGGAGGGCTTACTTTGCCTGCCATTGCATGAAGTTGTGTGAAGTACATAGTTTTGAAAGCACCCCTCGAACATACTGGACTTAACTATGTTACTTGGGATTTTTTTTAAACTTGCTATTTAACATCCCTATAACCAGATTTTTTTCTAGATCATTTATTTGATGCTCAACCACGATAACGCTTTGCGGAGCGAAATTCGTCTTTTGTATATCTAATACATTCATCGTGTCAGCTAAATATCCATCTGAAAATTTTGACGAGGCTTATGGCGAACAAATCAAACCACTCATTGTGTGAAATTCTTTAATCATAGATGTCACCTTCTTGAGCGTTCACCATTACGAGAGAGTCCGCCTTCTCATTGACATAAATAAAGAAATGTAAGGTGACCCATGCAAAGGTAATCTTGTATATGCTTTTTTACTAGTGGAACCATCTGCTCGCTTATTTTAGTAGGAAAGTAAGATGGATCGTTAGCCTTAAAATGTAATAAGAGTAGCTGAAAAGGTTTCAACTGGCATCTCAACTTTGTACTCTTGAGAACTTCCACACACACACACACTGAGTGCTTTCTCTGGCAATAACTATGAACCATTATCCATAGCAGTCAGTCAAGAAAGTTAAGAATATTTCCATTTAAAAAGATCCTAGAACGACCGAGAATCGAACTCGAGACTCTCAGTATGGTATCGCTGAATACCCGCGCGTTCACCACTTCGTCTGTATAGGCTCTTCGAAACTATCCTGTCGTCTACTGGTTAGACATTCATTTCTCATGCAACCGCAACGCAAGATACGAACACACTTGAATCAATAAACATTCATTTTCTGCAGCTGGTCACTGAGCTGTTAATTAAATATTTTCCTGTTATTGTATGTTAACAGATTGCACGATTTGTTGAAAATCTGCCTAAGCAGAAAAAGGCACAAGCAAAATTGCACCACTCGAGCATGGCCACAAACATCCATGCAAACATATACATACCTACAAATGCGTTTATGCTTTGGAGGCCGGTCGGTGATCGCTGCACTTCGCTCGGTCAGAGCCGTAGTCGGAGGTATTTGAATGTATAGTTATGGGTTTGTTTGTCTGCGCTTTCTTCCGCCTTCGTCTTCCAGAATAAACGACGAGCCAGAGGAGGTCTACTCCTCTGCGACGACGTTGGTCCGTGTCTCCATCGTCGTAGTCATCGTCGTCGTCATCATGCAAGATATGTAGCCTGTTTTTTGTTCGACTGCACACATTTCCACCGCATTACTCCTTTGACTGTATGACACGGCGGCGCGGCGGCGATGGGAAGCGAGTATTCGAATCAAGCTTTTTTGTGCCATTTCTTGCTTCCTTGCAGTTTGATCTTTCTCTCTACGGGCTCACGAAACGTGCTCCTCTGTCTTCTATTATACTGCCTAAGCAAAGTCCACACCCGAACGGCGGACAAGTCGAGTGCCATCATTGGCGTAGCAAGGACTTTCTTCAGGGTTTCAAATAGATTCTCATTTTTTACATCTTCCGGTTCCGAATTCCGGGTAGACCGTGATAGAAGCATACTGTCTTTGGAAACGTTATTGAGAATAACGATCGCTCGCTGCTCCTGGAAAGCATCAGTTTCACGTTGCGTCACATTTTTAGACATCGATGATATTTATTAGTAGTTGTTTTGTCCCCAGCTGTGAAATAAAAGTTCAAAAAATCGCCAACAGCCCATTTTTCAAATTTTGAACACAAACTCGTAACATCTTCTGAACACTCCAGTTTTGGATCAACATTTTCTTGGACTTCTGGACGAAGTAAGGCCGCTGGGTCACTGGATCAAGTGGGGTAAAAATAACGATTTATACCACCATAACTTTCGTCTTCGCGAAGTATTTCAATGGGAGTATTCCGTTGCCTAATGATAGTTGAAGTTGCTACAGGTACAAATATTTTATGTATGTGAAATCTCTGTGCACTACATAAACTCATATTTTATCATGTGTCAATGAGAAGACCTCTCACAACTATTCCATAGGAAAAATTGACGACCTAAGAGAAGTCATGCCTCGACTTCAGAGAACCGTAGATGGACTTCAATTAAAGCTATTTGCACGCGGATAACAACAGTTAGCTCCAGAAACCAATATTCCATCGAACAGGAGTAAGCGAATTTCTCGACGAGATTCCTGAGTACCCGGGATGGCCTGGTTGAAGCCAGGCCTTGAGTTCTATGAGCTGTTGATAAAATTTAATCACATGTTTTGTCTGTGTAGAATCTATATCGACTACATAAACTCATATTACATCATGTGCGAATGGTAAATCGCACATAACTATTCCTAAGACAATTTGATAAACTAAACGAAATCATGCCTTGATTTCAGAGAACCATAGCTGGACTACAATTAGAGCTGTTTTGCTAGGATTAAAATAGAAGTTTAGGTAGTGCACTGAGGTTTCACATATATGAGATTACAGTTTATCAACAGTTTCAGGAACTCAAGGCCTGACTTCATCCAGGTCATCCCGGGTATTCAGCAATCTAGTCTGGAGCTAACCGTTGCTTTCCGCGTGCTAATACCACTAATTGTAGTCTGTCTACGGTTATCTGAAGTAAAGGCATGACTTTGCTAGGAATAGTTGTGAGAGGCCTTCTTATCGACACATGATAAAATATGAGTTTATGTAGTGCAAAGAGGTTCCACATATGTAAAATATGTGATTACAGTTCAACAACAGCTCAATGAAACACAAAGTCAGACTTCAACCAGGCCATCTCGGGTCTATTCGAGAAATTTACTTACTCCTGTTCGGTGTATTATTGGTTTCTGGATTTAACCGTTGTTTTCCGACTGTAAATAACTCTCATTATAGTCAATCTACGGTTCTCTGAAGTCAAGGCATGACTTCAATCAGATCATCCAAATTTTCTGCAGTTTGTTGCCATAACAAACATTATACAAATTTTCAAGTATTGTTGTAAATAAGAGCGATAAAAACAATTGGAAATCGTCCGTGATGATGAATTAGATTGATCATGTTTTGTAAGGACGGAGTTGGACAATCCGTCGAGAGATTCAGAAAATATAAACAGTAGTACAAGGAAAACACATGTTCTAAAGATGTCTATGGGTCAATATGGGGTCAATAAGGGAATCATATCTCGTGTTCAATGTCATTTGAAAATAATAAACGTAATGTAGACTTGGATGGCTCAGAAATGTTAAATACCTCAATCAAAGGAAACCTATCGAAGAATCTCAAAATTGAACCTGTAGCAACTTGATTTAAGCTGTAGATTTCCTGCTGGGATTGTTTCAGGAACTCCTGGCAGAATTCTTCCAAAGATTTCCTTGTTCTCTCAAGGAGTTTTCCAGGGATTCCACCACAAATTTTTCCTGCGATTCCTCCAAGAAGCCCTGCTAGAAATCCTTCAACACTTCAGAAATTCATGGTGAGATTCCTCCAGAAACTCTTGCTGCGATTCCTCCATCGATTTCTACTGGGATTCTTCCAGGAATTTCTGCTGGTGTTTTTCCAGGAATTCATTCGAGGCTTTTCCATAAGTTCTTCCGGAGGTTTCTGTAAGAATCCCTTCAGATATTTCCTAACGATTTTTCCAAGCATTCCCCCTAAAATGCCTCCAGCAGTTTTTCTTGAGATTCCTTCAAGAAATTTCTGTGGGGACCCCCCAGTAACTACTTCTACAATCAATCCGTGGATTTATCCAGGAATTTATCAAGGGATTTTCTTAGGGATTCTCTCTGGAATTTCGCTTATTATTCCTTTTGCAGATCCTGCTGGGATTCTTCCACCGGGATTCATCCAGAAATCGCTTCAGGGATCGCTCTAGAGATTGCTTGAAAATTTATCTATAGATGTCTTCAGTTATGTATTTTGTTTTCCTCAAAAAATTTCTGTAGATTTTATAGAGGACTTTCACTTAGTATTGGTTCAAAAATCTCTCTTATGGTTTCTCCAGGAACCCCTGAAGAGATTCTTAGATATTTTTTTCTCTAGGATTCTCTTTAGATTTCCCTTTTGGGATTTCTCTTGGCATTGGTTTAGTAGTTTCTCTTGTTGTTTCTTCCGGAATCCCTGCAGATAATTTTCTATAAAATCTCGCAGGGAATTTTTCTGGCAGTCATGCAAGAAATTCTCAAACTGTGATTTCTCTAAGAATAGCAACATATATTCTCCCAGTTCTTTTTTTTCCAAGAATGCATTCCAACAGTGACTTCTTCAGACATTTTAATAGGAGTTTCTCCAATGATTCTTTTAGAAATTACTCCAGGGATTAATTTATTAAATCTAGGAATTCCTCTAGATTCTTCTAGAAATTTCTCTAAAGATTTCTCCATAGATTGCAATAAGGATTCCTTCAGAAATTACTCATGGAATTTATCCTGGAACTCCTCTATAGACATAGTGGAAACACTTGTAATAAGATGGCACGAAATATTGCCAACTGACAAATTGAGATATGAAATTTGTGAGAAAACGCGTTCTGGCGGGATTCGAACCCACGACTCTATTCGCTAGACCAGTGCTTCAACCAACTAAGCCACGGCACATGTAACGATTCTGCGGAATAATAAGAGCGAGTTAGTGTGAGTAATTAGCGGGCACAAATGCGAGTGTTTTGTGGATTGGCATCAAAGCCGAGAGAGAGATGTAATTGTGAAGAAAGGAGTGTTAATGGTGTGGTTTCGGAGTCAGTTTAGTTTTCTATTTCGCATAATCGTTACATGTTCTGTGACTGAGCCGTGGTTTCGAATCCCACTAGGATGCGATTTTTTCTTGTGATTTTTAGAGATTTCTTTAGGGATTCTACTATCTGAAACAATTCCTTCAAAGATTTTCACATTGCTTCCACTTTGAATTTCACCAGAGATTTGTACCGGTGGTTACTTCAATTTCCTTCAATGATTCTTTATATAAAATTCTCCAGGGGTGTATCCAAGAATACCTCTAGAAATGTCTCAAGGAATTTCTTCGAAGATTGCAATAGGGATCGCTCCAGCAATTACTCAAGGGATTTATTCGAGAGCACCCAATAGGTTCCAAAAAAATCCTTTCATTGGAAGGAAAAAAAATCTCTTTGATTGAATTTCGTGTGGGATTTCGTCCTGTAACTTTTCGGGTTAGTACTCAAGGAATCCTTCCTAAGATTTCTCCAGAAATTACTTCTGAAATTTCACTGAGGATTTTTTTTTCGGTGTTTTCTTTTCCGTTGGAGATTCCTCCAAAGATTTTTCCAGTGATGCCTCTATAAATTTCTCGATGGATTCCTTCTGAAATTGTGATTAATGTTGTGATACGCGTGCTATTTCGAGTCTGATGTTGCCGCTCCTCCCAGTATAGAAACATGCAGCAGGGGATGTTTTCGGCAGAACAATTTGGAAATTGAAGTGGAAAGGCAGCGGAACCGGTACCAGTATTAGTTATACTTGTCGATTTGATGCTGGTTTATTTTCATTTGTTGATTGCTAAAAACTAGGTGTGATAATTATAACTGCGCTAACCACTGAAAAAATATTCTTATTACCCAAGGTTTCAGTTATTGCGTCCAGTGGGTCTCGAACCCTGAGCGAGTGATTGGCAATCGCAGCCGATAGCCCCTATACCAACGAGAGTTAATGAGACAGCGATTGATTAAAGGGTACAGTTTCGTACTGCTGTTGCGCCGAAGGTAGAAGCGAAATCTATTTTTGGATACGAGGCTCACCAAGTCCTCAGTTTTGGGGTTACGTTACATATTTTGAAATTATTTAGTACTTTTTGTTATCAAAATATAGCAATATTATCGATATCTAAAATGGTTATCACATGGTTATTACAAATTTGAAAAGATTTTAACCGAAATAACAAAATGATTACACCGATAACACAGTTTATTATCAAAGTGATGTTATGCCTTCAGTGGACTACATTTACTATAAGCTATCCCTATCGAAAAACAGCTTGCAGAAGACGATGAAACAGATGTATTAGTTCTGAAGTAAAATGCAAAAAAAAAACGTTTCTTATAGTGTGAAGATCTAGCATTAGAGTAAAATTCACAAACATAAAAAGAATAGGAGAAATCTTATACTAAAACACTGAATCACACACCCTCAAAGTCCACTGCATTATTTTTACACTAAGAACACACACGATTTTGTCAGTCCACGGTAGCCCAAAATGCTACCAGGGACTGACAAAATCGGGTCCTTTCTATATTTCATCAGGATTTTTAAACAGTGTTTATGATTATATTTTTTCTGAGTTTTTTACCTAGGGTCCTATTTTTTTGCCTCCAAGAAAAGTGCTAGGTAGTTATTTTTGACCTCCGTGTAAGCATTTTTCCTAGGGCACTTGAAAATTCTTCGCCAAAAAGTTCTCCTATAGACTTCCCGAAAAAATCTTCAATATTTTAGCTGCAACATGTTTTCGAGATTGCCTCTGGCTGCCTCGAGCAAATTCTAGTAGGAACCCTGGTTCCTACTTCCTAGTTCCTAGTTCTTCATTATATTTCTCTATGATTACTTTCTACAAAGGTTGTGACAAAAATTCTATCAGTTCTAATATGATCGGTTAAATATGTGCAGAGTTATAAGTTTTTGGTTCAACCCACGCCTCTGAACGTGTTTGCGCCTCTGCGTAACATGGTTCCAAACTCTACCACCACGTGGGTGCTGGGCCATAAGGCCGACAGTCTCACTATGCAGAACGGGTCAATAGGCCGAAACACTTAAAAGCTAAGGACGGACAATGGTTGGCAAGATTCAAAATTATTTGAACCTTAAACTCCCCTAGCTACTCCCATGTACGTCGCACTCCTTTGGTAGGAGAGCAATTTTCCCATCCCGTCCCGGTACAGACGTCGTCGACGCAGCAGCAGCACCAGACCTCTACCTACCTAGACAAGGACGGAACGAAAGACAGTCAGTCGGGGGTCGGTCGGTTGGTCGGTCGCTCGGTCTGTCCGATGTCAATGAACTTTTGCTCGATTCGAGTCTTTTCTTCCTCCGCTGAGCGAGCCAAGGTAGGAGACAGGAGAAACCGCGGCCGGTGCGGTGGCAGACAGGTATTGTGCTCGGCTTTGAATGAAAGCAGTCAGCAGCCAACGCTGCTAGTATAAATGCATTTAATAATCTTGAATCAACGCAGGGACATTATTCATTTTGCGATATGCGAAAGCAGTTAGCAAAGGTCAGCAAAAGTCAGTGCATGCACCGTTTCGGAATATAATGCATATCAAAAGAGTGCTTTCCAGTAGCGCATCGGCGACGACGACGACGAAGACTGGATGCCACTACACTACTGAGGAGTACAAATGAAATTTGCATAACAATACTGTCTCGGTAGTGCGGAATCTTCCGTTCCGGGTTTTGCAGAGGAACCGATTTATTTATACAAGAAGAAAGGAAAAGACGGACAGATTAGGGCTGCTGGCTGGCAGACAGATGATGACTCGCTAAGACCGGTCGGGTACCATCGTGGAACATTAGGTACCCGTGAATCATGGCGTTTCATACTTTATTACGTACATAGGTTTTTGTGGGTGTATGCCAGATTAGAGTTATCTCAGATTAAAATACACCGGTACATACAATTATGTAATAGGTCCGGAGTACATAAATGGAATTATTACCTAAATGGAATAAGTTAACCACTTATATGGCTTTCAAAGTTGCTCCACGAAGGGTTAGAAGATTTGGTAAGGCCGAGCCACGGATCACTCAGGGTTTCAGAGAAGTTTGAGAGACGACCTTGGAATGCTCCAGTGAATCTTCAAGAAATTCCTCCAGAAATTTCTCCAGGAATTCTTCCAAGAGTTCCTCCAGGAATTCCTATAGAGATTTCTCCAGGAATTTCTCTACAGATTCCTCCAGTGATACCTACAGGCATGTCTCCAAAAATTCCTGCAGGAATTGCTCCAGGCATTCCTCCAGAAGTTCCTCCAGGAATTTCTATTGGGATTTCTTTATGGATTCCTCTAGGGATTTCACCAGGTTTTCCTCCAGGCATTCCACCAGGAAATCCTCCAGGAATTCTTTCAATGACTCCCTCAAGAATTTCTTCGAGATTTCAGGATTCCAGGGATTCCTCCCACAGCAATAGCAATTTCTCCAGGAATTTCTTCAAGAAATTCTCAAGGGATTCCTTTAGAAATTTCCCCAGGAAGTCCTCCCGGAATTTATGCAGAAACCCTCCCAAGAGTTCCTCCAGGGGTTTGGATCATCAAGATCTCCTCGAGAGATTCCTCAAGGAATTCCGTTAGGGATTCCTCCAGAATTTCATACAGATATTCCTCTAGAATCTTCCAGAAATTCCTCCAGAAATTCATCTAGGGATTCCTCAAGTAATTCTTCCAGGAATTCATCTAGGAATTTCTTCAGGGATTTCCAAGAACTCCTCCATGCTTCAGGGATTCCTTCAGGGATTTTTTTAAGCATTCCTCCAGAGATCCCTCAAGGGACCCTACAGAAATTCCTCCAAAAATTTCTTAAAGGATTCCTCTAGAAATTTCTCTAGGAATGCATCGAAAGATTATTTCGCAAATTTCTCCAGGGATTCCTCCAGGATTTTTTTTGGAAATCTTCCAAGAATTCATTCAGGGATTCCTTCAGGTATTCTTCTAGGAATTTGTTCAGGGATTCCTCCAGGTATACTTTCAGAAATTCCTCAGGGATTCCTCCAGAAATTCCCCCAGAAATTCCTCCTGGGATTCCTTCAAGGATTCTTTCAGAGATTCCTCCAAGAATTTCTTCAGGGATTCATCCAGAAGTTCCTCCGAGAATTCCTCCAGGAATTCTTTCAGAAAAGGATTCAAGGATTTTTCCAGAAAAGCTTTCAGAAATGCCTCTAGGAATTTCTCCTGGAATTCATTCAGAGATTCCTCTAGGAATTCTTCCAGAAATGTCTATAAATATTCCTCCCAGAACTCTTCCAGATATTCTTCAAGAGATTGCTCCAGGAATTCATCCAGGATTTTCTCCAGGGATTCCTACAGGAAATCCTACAGATAGTCCTTCAAAAGATCCTCCAGAGGTTCCTACAAGAATTCCTCTAGGGATTTCTCCAGGAATACCTCCAGGAATTGCTGCATGGTCTCCTCCTTGAATTCTTCCAACCAATTCTGCAGAAATTCCTCCAGTAATTCCTCCAATAAGTCTTAAAATTTCTCCTTGGATTCATCCATGAATTTCTCCAGTAATTCCTCCAATGATTCATCCAGGAGTTTCTCCTGGGATTCATCCAGGGATTTCTCCAAGAATTTTCCCAGAGATTGCTCTAGGATATGCTCTGGTTTGTTCTTTTTTTTATAAAATTCCTATCGAGATCCCTTCAAAAATTTATACAGGAATTCCTTTAGAAATTTCAGAAATCTTTCCATCATCTTCTCCAGGGATGCACCGAATAGTTCCTCCAGGAATCCCTTCTTCAGGAGTTTTTTTTTCAAAGATTCCTCCAAGAATTTCTTCAGGGATTCATCCAGAAATTCCTTCGAGAATTCCTCCAGGAATTCTTTCAGAAAGGCATTCAAGGATTTTTCCACAAAAGCTTTCAGAAATGCCTCTCGGAATTCCTCCTGGAATTCATCCAGAAATTCATTTAGGAACTCTTCCAGAAATGTCTATAGAGATTCCTCCCAGAATTCTCCAGATATTCTTCAAGGGATTGCTCCAGGAATCCATCCAGGATTTTCTCCAGGGATTCCTGCAGAAAAGCCTACAGGTAGTCCTTAAAAAATTCCTCCAGAGGTTCCTACAAGAATTCCTCTAGGGATTTCTCCAGGAATACCTCCTCTCTAAAATAAAAACTCTCATTTTTGAGTAACACCCATGCCGCACAGGGACTGTGTTGGAAACACACATTTTTTTAAATTGCTCGTACGCTCACATTTTTGCAAAATATCAATATTTTTCGGTATTTGAAGGTGGTTTATAAACCCAGTGAGGTTGCCATGTCGAAATTATTGCAAAATACATGCTCATGTGAGCGTACGAGCAATTTAAAAAAAAATGTGTGTTTCCAACACAGTCATGTGCGGCATGGATGTTTACTAAAAATGTGCAGGTCGAACACATTTTTGAGCGTAGCCGTTTTTGCGTGTCCAGGAATTCCTGCACCGTCTTCTCCTTGGATTCTTCCAACCAATCCTGCAGAAATTCCTCCAATAAGTCGTCGAAGAATTTCTTCTGGGATTCATCCATGAGTTTTTCCAGTAACACAGCGTAACAAAAATTAACTTTTTGTCTGTCTCAAGAGCAAACTTATGTGTCTCCGAAGGATTTTGGGCCGCTGAATCTGAATCCGGGCTCAGATTTGCTCTAACACGTCACAATTTTGAGCTATACCTCAATTTATAGGGCAAAATATGTGATTTTGGGCTTTTTTGACTGCAAGCCATTAAGCAAGGAAATATTTTTTTAAGCAATCAAAAAGTAAATTGGTCAATCAACATCTAAATCAACGACTCATGCAAAATATTTCATTTTACCAAATCGAATTTAATAGTTTTAAGCGATTTATGTTAAGTACGATATTTCCCATACAAGTCACCCTCCAAAAGTTGCATGCAAGTTTTCATACTAACATAAAATGCTTAAATCTATCAAATTTGATTAGGTAAAACGAAATATTTTGCATGAGTCGTTAATTTAGATGTTAATTGATCAATTAACCTTTTGATTGCTTAAAAAAAATATTTCCAAGCTTAATGGCTTGCAGTCAAAAAAGCCCAAAATCGCATATTTTGCCCTATAAATTGAGGTATAGCTCAAAATTGTGACGTGTTAGAGCAAATCTGAGCCCGGATTCAGATTCAGCGGCCCAAAATCCTTCGGGGACACATAAGTTTGCTCTTGAGACAAAAAAAAATGTTGCGCTGTGTAATTCCTCCAATGATTCATCCAGGAATTACTCCTGGGATTCATCCAGGGATTTCTCCAAGAATTTTCCCAGGGACTGCTCCAGAATATGCTCTTGTTGGTTTTTTTTAATAAAATTCGTATCGTATCGTATCGGGATCCCTTCAAAAATTTATACAGGAATTCCTTTAGAAATTCCATTCCATCATCTTCTCCAGGGATGCACCGAATAGTTTCGCCAGGAATCCCTCCAGCATTTTCTTCAGGAGTTTTTTTTTTCAGGGATTCTATCAGGAATTCTTACAATAAGTCCTCCAGGGAATCATTCACACATTTAAAACGCAGGTTTTGGTTGCGCAGAAGTCGCTGTGACTTAATTTGAACAAATAAATTATAACATGCTACAAGCGCTTTTACACATTTCTCCAGGGAATTCACCTAGAGAAGACTCTTTCGGAATTCTGCTAGGGCTTCCTCCTGGAATTTATGTAGAAAGTGCACCATGAATTTCTCTTGCAATTCCTTCTTAATTTCCTCCAGACACTTTTTTTTAATACATTCCAGGATTTTTCCTAGAACTCCATTATTTAAAAGTTCTCCGGAAATTCCTGAAGAAAACTATTCAAAAATTTCTCCAGGGATTCTTGCTAGGATACCTCAAGGGTTTCCTCCAGTGATGGTTTCTAGGCTTTCAC
This sequence comes from Aedes albopictus, assembly GCF_035046485.1. Lineage (NCBI taxonomy): Eukaryota > Metazoa > Arthropoda > Insecta > Diptera > Culicidae > Aedes > Aedes albopictus. The sequence continues at coordinate 104,270,147 of NC_085137.1, read as the reverse complement.
GAGAATACCTTCAAGAATTCTTCCTAGGATCCTTCCGAAAATACATCAATTAACATTTCTATAGGATTATGCTTTGAGATTAGTATATGCAGTATACGAATATAGAAACTATCTTTAGGGAAATTCCGGCAAGGACGTACTCGGAACATTACAACTGAAGGTTTATTTTTAAAGGAATAGAGATCCAAGACATTCGAAGATTGCTAATAAGATTGCTAATAGACAAACAGGATGATTAATTACTGAAAGAACTTCACACTGAAAAAAAATATGTAATTAAAATTCAGCAAGAAATCATGCTAGAATGCTAGAGTTATTGCACTTTTACATGAGATAAAATGTAAAACTCCATTACCATCGTGCAAATTTCCGCTATTCATCGTGTAAACCATCTTGGACTCTGACCGGCTACGTGACTATTAGCAGAAATTTACACGATTGTAACGTAATTTTACACGATATCTCATGTAAATATAACTATTATCAAAAAATCTTCGACCTAGTTTCCATTAGGTTCTACTGGAGCAACTGTTGAAGGAAATCACGAAGGAAATTCTGGGTTAGTTCAAAAAAGATTTCGTTATATCCAAATGAGTTTAGCTCTTATAATTTACGAAAACTTAAGAGACGAACCTGCAAAGGGCTGACAGTCTCTATAATAAAGATAAATTAATCAATCAATCGATTTTTTACGAAAGTTTTGTAGATTTTAACAAAAACAAAAATGAGCTTATAAGGAATAATGCACAAGTAAAGAATAATCGTTAATTATCCAAAGTTGACCCTACCAGCACTACGCTGATTTATGTTAAACAACAAGCGAGGAGTTATATTCAACGCATTGTACAAAATAAAACATGACTGCTGTAGGGTTAGATAATGCTTTTAGAATATAATGTTATTATATTCAAGTTTCTCGTGTTGCGTTTAGTTAAGAGCTAGTATGTGTAAATATGCAAAGGGTGTTCGCAATATCACCCTCCCCCCCCCCCACTCCCTGACTGAAGATCTGGCTACGCCCATGCTTAAAGGATGTTTCATGAAATCTTGGGGAGTTTACGAAGCATTGAAGATGAGCTTAGAGGGGTCCCCGAGGGTTTCAGCTGAGTTTAAATGCGTTTCCGGAAGCTTAAAGGTTTCGGAGGAGTTTCCGATCGAGAAAGCTGGCTGTACAATGAAACATATTGCCCATTTTACTGGCACTTTACCAGATTTGCTGGTATGTCTGAAACATACTGGAAAAACTTGTAATTAGAAGGCACGAAATGTTGCTAATTGACAAATTGAGAGATGAAATTTGTGAAAAAATAGCGTTTGGCTTTCTATTCCGCAGAACCATTACCTGTTCTGTGGCTTAGTTGGTTAAAGCGCCGGTCTAGCGAATACGGAGTCGTGGGTTTGAATCCCACCAGAACGCTATTTTTTCACAAATTTGATCTCTCAATTTGTCAATTAGCAACATTTCGTGCCTTCTAATTACAAGTTTTTCCAGTATGAAAGCTGGCTGTCATCATATACCAACTTACATGAGTGTTTGTGATGAAAACAGAACAATACATAGGCAGTCGGGTGCCTGAAACTTTTGCCAGTCTTGGTAAGGCGGTATGAACTACCAACCAAGCCGATCTGTTTAAAAGCACAGGTCGCACGGCAGAAGTTTCACGCATTCGATGTATTCGTTCAATACATGGCCTACTTGCCTAATTTCACCTTCTATAAAATTTTCACACTTGTTCGCTACCTAGCGAATTCTATCATATCTATCATTTCATTATCCACTTTGATCTCTACTCCCTTATACTTATGAGTAGAAAGAGACCGATATAGCCACAAAATCATCAAGTTAATTATAGAATACGGTCGATAAATCAGTACATGATATGAGTGTTGTTGAGTACCTTGTATTCTGGATTTATTGACGCATGGCTCTTGAATGAGGGCCACAATTAAATTCTCTTTGGTGAACCTCCGACAGAGCCCAGCCGTGGCGCTCTCAGCATTGTGGAGGTTCACTTGCAGAACTTTAGTCGCCATTTCCGGGGTTCCGCTTTTTTCCGGACGACGACTATCCGGCTTTGGATATTGCGGATCATCAGGGTGTCGTTTGGTGTTACAGTTTGGGTTGTGTCTCTTCCCTGTAGCGACCTGGCCCGCCAGTTTCGCCTCTGTGGTCAAACTGTCGTTTTTTTGCACCCCCTTTGCCCTGTTTAGATACCTTTGGTTTGGTACCACTAGAGCAGGGGGTCGCAGGTAAGCATCGAGCTTTTCCTTAAGAGGCAGACAGACTAGTCTTTATGGTGCTTTTGGGGTGAGATTTACTAACCTCGCCCGAACCGGAGGCTTCCTCAGATTTCTCTTGGGTCGGCCTTCCAGTCGGATTGGCGGTATCGGCAGTCGGTTGATCTGTAATCTTCCTTAGTTGGATTTCACCAAATCGGTAGTTGAGGGTGTATTTGGACTTCTTCAACTTTTCCATCGACGCACCCTCTACTGTGAAGATCCATTCGACATGAATGCCTTTCAGAATGGATCGTTTCACAATACGCCAATTAGTTGATGTGATGCCATTTTGGCTTTCTATGAGAGCCTTCATTCGGTCGTCGTCATAGCTGGAGCTTTGTGGGAAGAATGCTCGGATCATCCCTGGACGTGGAATCGTCACTTCGTCCATTGCCATCAGCTCTGCACCTTCCCAGGGTTTCATGGGTGGGGATATTCTATTTAACCAATCAGCAGTCTCTTGATCCTTACAGATTAGAACCATGTAACCGGACTTGTAGATGAGGTTGTTGAATTTGGGTTTTATTGGCTCGTTTCGCTGTTGAACTACTCTGAGCAGTGCTTCTTGTAGAAGGTCTAGCTGGGCTGTAGTGAGTTGGACGGTGGGAAAGTCTTTGGGTATTATCCAGACCTTCACGCTTTTGGCCATATCACTGTAGCTGATACCAGCTGTTTTCCTCATGGGTAGGTTTTGTTGTCCAGACACGTTTTTCTGAGGCGCGCGGTCCTCAATGTTGGGCGCTCTCTCTCGGATCTAGATGGTGCTTCACCCTTTTTTGTTTGGGATCCTCTGTAGCGGATTTGTCTAGGTCGTTTCTCGATCGTTTTGAGGAAGTGGGCTCGCTCCCCTTATTCAGTATTATGGACAAGACCTCATTCCGGTCTTTTCCCTTCTCCCGGAGAGTTCTAAGCTGCTTCCTCTGCGAGCGTGTGAGTGTGAGGATTTTCTTGTTCGGAGCCCCCTTGGCTTCTGTAGAATCCTTGTTATCTTCGGATCCTTTGCTACTTGCTAAAGATTCTTGGGGGTTGATGACGATCCGTATACAATCATCTTCATTATCTTCCATGTCCAGCAGGTTGGAGTCGGTCGATGAGGGGGGTTGTAGATCTGCATTCTCCACTTCGCTCTCACACGACTGAGAGAGGCAGTCGTCATCTTGAATGTTATTTGTAGAATTTTTACTCATTTTCGGTCCCACGAGTAGCCAGGGACATAAATGTCCGCTGCACCAATGCTCCGCCGTAGTGCAGTAAGGGCTGCTTACTGGGGTGTTCGCCCTGGTGCACCCCAGGCTCCGTTCGCGGTTGAGCATGTTTAGAACCCCCTCAACCATTCAGCCCTCGGCACGGGTTGCATGACACCTTGGCATTGGGGTTTATCCATTTTTTCTTTACAGGATGGCCATGAATAACAGCCATCGCAACCTTCCTCCTTTACAAGGGCTTAGGACAAGTAGCTCAAGTTCTCAATAGATTCACAATCTTTCGGACATGCAACTACGGAGAACCATCATTGCTAGCGGAGTTTCTTAGTCAAAGGGTTCAAAAAACTATGGTTCAAAAGAATTTGCTTCAAGTATAGATAGAAAAAATAATTAAAAAAAAAACTTCCATAGACATTTTTCGTGAAACATTGATGCAACTATTAAAAAAAGACATAACACCGTCTTTAACCAAAGATTACACAGACTGAACCGATCACAAACATGAGACAAAAAACAACACACGAAACACCCAGTGGTCCAGTGGAGAATTTTCCGTTTGACGAAAAGTTTTCATCGTCTGGAGCGGGAATCGAACCCACAGTCTGAGGCTTGCGAAACGCCTAGACGACTGGCGCCATTAAACGCACAGCCACGAAGCCCAGTTATAGTTGAGTTTTGCATCTTTGTCTATAAATTAGAGCGAAATTCCATTGAAATATCAAATGCAAATGGTACCGCTCACACGGATTAAGCTGAAAATTAGACCAGAGCGTTATAAAGAAATTTCAAATGTGTTTGATTTTTTAACGTTTCTGATTCCCTCATACCGATTATTATTTTGTTTTTCATCGAACCATCAAGCCGAAAGGTTCTCCCGACGACGATGGATCAGAGCAGGGAAACACGCCATCACACGACCAGTGCCAAACGTCCCGCGCGACTCGATCATGTCTGGACTGGAGCGAGCCTCGTCCCATCGCACATGCATGCCAGCCGACCCCCCTTTCTCTCGCATTGCATTGCTTGCGTTGGGCCATCGTTCACCGTCGGTCGGTGGTGGTGCAGCAGCGAGCAAATTCATATTTTTCGCCAAAGTTTGTTGACCTCGGCGCGAGAATGGCAGCGAAAACAACAAAAACAAAGACCTGGATGTGTTGGTGCCAACGAACGCGCGTATGCTCAGACTGTCGTCGCGTTCCGTATGGTGGCGGTGAGGGGATGGGGGAGAGTGGGGTGAAATACATCCCTTCATGAACATCGAGTCTGTCAGCTTCTCCACTACAAAAGGAGATCTCACAACTCAGAGAACATAAACAATATCTGACCTTGTTCCATAAAATAATAAAATAAAAACTAATTTTGTCATCATCAGATTTATTCAAAAAAATTCAAGCACTCATGGATTCCGGCAATTTTTTGAGAATATTCGCAGATCTCGGCACTCTAAAATGAGTGTAAAGTTAGAGCTAAATAAGTTATTCTTGAATTGAACTCGACAATAATAAATTTAACCGGTAAGTTTGTTTTTATCAATAGTTTTTGGATATGTTTTTCTTGATTTGTTTTCATAATGACAATACCAGTTATTATTTGATTATTTTACGAAAAATAATCTGATATTATTTTTGTTTTTTTTAAGCTTTATCACCGCATTGATTATAAAATTTATTTAAGGATATCATCAATAACTGCTAATCAAAAGTAAAATAATCAGTTGATAGCTAGAGCTTGTACGATTCGGACGCACTTTTCTCGTTTGCTATATACCTACTTTTCGCGATAACATGGGTGCAAAAAGAGAGAACACGTTAGTGATTGATTTCAGTGTTCTACCCAAGCACATCGAAATTGCTGCCATACACAAATTTATGTGCGAAGAACTGAAACTGGACATTGAACATGTAACAAACATTCAGTTTCACAATGTGCAAAAATGTGTCTATGTTGAAATGATCGACATGGACACAGCCAAACGGTATCAAAATGCTCACCATTTGCAGCATATTGTGAAATGTGATGGAAGTGTTTACAAAGTCCCGGTGTATGTGGATGATGGCGCAATTAATGTCCGAGTGCATGATTTGCCGCCAAGAACACCATCATCGGTGATAGCTGAGTACCTGCGACAATTTGGCACCATCATATCCATCAGTAGAGAAAGATGGAAGCACTACTTCCCTGGACTCTACAACGGAGTTCGGGTGGTGAGAATGCAAATCACCCAGCCAATCCCTTCGTATGTTACCATTGACGGTGACACTACACTGATAACGTATCCAAATCAGCCTAAGACAAAAAAGGCTCATCCACTAAGCTACAACAATGTAGCACCACGAACCTCAGCGAGCACAGCTGCATTATTTGTCGCAACGGACTTCCCTCCGCTGCATACTCCGCAGCAAACTAATTCAATCCCAAACAACGTGGATCATCTGAAACAATCGGAGCAAAACAAGAAGAAAAGCAACCTACAGACAGAACGCGACGACGATGACGAAAGGAGCTCGAACAATAGCGAAACCGAAACAACGGACGGTGAGTCTGCCGAAACCACAGAAACTCAAGCAGCTAACAAGCGACGGCTGTCAGCGGACAGAAAGGAAAACACCCCAAAACGAAAAATGAATAACCAGTGTAGCCAAAGTGACGGATCTGAAGAAAGCTTGGATGAGATAGAAGAAACATTGAATAAAATTCCGATTGTCAATTCCGTATTGACTAGAAGTAAGGCGAATAGAAAAAAATGAAAAATGTATGCAATGTATATATTAAGTTAAAAAAAAACAGAGACGAACCAGCCAAGGGCTGAAAGTCTCTTTAATAAAGATATAAAAAAAAAGTAAATTAATTTATAATTGATTAACTTGCTGTCGAGACGTTTTCCAGCTTTTTAAATACATATTTCAGAAAAACTGATTTTGTTATGATTGCATATTTTGTTTTCTTAACTATTGAATAAGTTCAGTAAAATTTAGAAATGTTGAAGTGCTGACGTTTAAAACATGATGTTAGTTCAAGTATTGCACATTTCGCAGTTAAAAGTGCGATGAGGAAGTGCGGAATCTCAAATAAAAGTGCGATTTGATGTCAGATCGTTTTGGTGTCTTCATCGCACTTATTCATTAGCTCTTAGGAACAATGGAAATTCGCGGCAAAATTTCTTAAATTTCGCGGGCAGATATTGTAAATTTCGCGGCACTGTCGCGGTCCCATATTTTTTACTGTTTTGCTGAAGAAAACTCTAATTTTGCATGTCAAATAAATAATTCACTTGGTTTTTAGAGGTCTTATCATGAATTCATCGAAAAATTAACAAATTTGATGAAAAATTAGAAAACAAGCATACATTGAATATATAGTAAACTTGTATTATGCGATACAGAATCGTGTATAACTTACCAATGTCAAAAGATATCAGTCGATTTATGTTTAGAAAGTTGAAATTGATGGAAATTTATAAGGAATGTTCACAATTTTGTCAGTTTTCGCGGCATTTCGCGGGATTTCTCACATTTCGCGGCCAGAGGCAAATTTCGCGGATTTCGCGGCTTCCGCGAAATCGCGAATTTCCATTGTCCCTACGTCATGATGAATAAGTGCGGTGAAGACAACGAAACGATTTGATGCAATATAGCACTTTTATTTAAGATTCAACACTCTGTCCCGAGCAGAGGTGAATAGCAAATTGATAACAACAGAATCACATTGCCTGTTTTCATATCATAATTTGTTATATTTAACTTACAAAAATATATCTTTTTTATAGGGCAATCTTATTTTGTTATGTTCAAGTTTTTGGGTTATATCCACAAGATAACCTTTTAATAATACTCTACTATAGAGAATGTACAAATATGTGATGAAGAATAACACAACAATAACAAGTTTCCTGTTATTAAGTTGTAATTGATCTAACAAAACATGTTATTGGAATAGTCTTCCAGGAATATTTTTTTTTTTGTTATGATATTTGTTATTTTGCCGCTTATGACAGAAGTTTATAACATGTTATGCTAATAACATAAAGATTACTGATTCCATTATTCCGTTATTAAGCCAAAATAAAATATTTTATTATTTTGTTGATATTTTCTTCTGCTCGGGGTCGCAGTTCAATTAGCAATGCAATAAACTATATTGATTTAACTGTTATCAGAGATAAAATATCTTAAAAAAATATTATCAAAACATTGTTCCAGGAGCATTTGAACAGTATCAAAATTTGATATTTGAAAATCAAATAAATAAACTTCTGCTGGTAAAAATAGTAAGAGCAAAACTTGACCTTATGTACGACGTGATGTTGCAGTAGTAAATTTTAGATTGATTGATTTGTCTTTATTAAATTTTAGATATTATTACCAGATCTTTTACGTATATCAATCAAACTTATCTGGGAGCGGACCTGGTGTGATGGTTAGAATACTTGACCATCACGCCGAGGACCTGGGATCGAATCCCACTCCCGACAAACTCGCAAAATGTGAGTTCTTCCTTCGTAAGGGAAGTAAAACGTGGGTCGCAAGATGAACTAGCCTAGGGCTAAAAATCTCGTAATACAGATAAAAAATAATCAAACTAATCTCACTTTTTGATCTCGTTTGTAAAATGTATGAAAAAAGTTTCGAAACATTAAGGACAAACGTCTTGAAATCCCGCTTCAACAGTACACAAATCTCAAGAAGCAAACTTTAAACAACAGCGCATTTTATAATTGCTCACTTATAATAAGCTTACAATAAGAAGACCAGGTGGTCTCCATTTAGCCTAGTGGTTAAGGCTATGGATCGCCAATCCGGAGACGGCGGGTTCGATTCCCGTTCCGGTCGGGAAAATTTTCTCGACTCCCTGGGCATAGTGTATCATTGTACTTGCCTCACAATATACAAATTCATGCAATGGCGGCAGGCAAAGGAAGCCCTTCAATTAAAAACTGTGGAAGTGCTTAAAGAACACTAAGTTGAAGAGAGGCAGGCCAAGTCCCAATGAGGACGTAGAGCCAAAAAGAAGAAGAAGAAGAAGTGCGCTGATCTTGTTTACGAAGAGATTTGTTCCCTCGAAATCGTGAGTATTTGCCAAAGTCGTCCATTGTGGTGGCAATTTTGGGATTCTAACAAGTCTGCCCTAAAAGTAATCCAACTTACTTCAAAAACTCATATCACCCCACTTTCCCCTCTGCTTTTGGACCGAAATCCGGGATACGGGCACGACGACAGAGCAGTGTGACACGGAAGAGGAAGTCGTTGAAAGCGGTCCACTCTGGGGTGGAGTGGGTGGTTTGGTGGTGCTACGAGGAGGGAATCAAACAAAAACAACAACAATAACAAACATACGTATCAGAGGTCGTTCGATTGCGATGAAGCCCAGCAAAGAGGATGCCGAAAAATCTTCATGCTCGCCACGACGACGACGACGACGCGATGCAACGTTCTGTGTGTGCAATTTCTCCTTGCACCGCCACCCGTGCCGGTCGAACCGCCCCTTCCCCCTCCCATTCGATGGTGTAGACTGTTTCGGTTTCACACAATGTTGCTCGAAAATATGCTTCTCATATGCTCGTCGCTGCTGCTGTTGATGTATGTGAACGTGTGTGTGTAATGTGTATGGCGGTGTCATGTTATGCTTACTATGCTGCAAATACACATATATTTTGCAATGTTTAGGATTGCGGTGCGATGGTACACATGAAAAACTAAATTGAGCAATGCGACCATATGCAATGCATGCTTATGCTGGGAACCATGCTTGAGTGGTAGAATGGCGCAATTGGGATTGTTAGCAGTAGAAGATCGAGAGATGTGCGGGTTTTGTTTTATTCTAAAAAAGTTGATAAATTAATTGTAGACCCATGTTTCCTATTCGATTTGCGATAACTTTGGGCAAGTATGGTAAACAAAATGGAATTTCATACCATGATCGTTATCATAACGTCCACTACTAGCGATTATGAGTCTCCATAGTACTCGGTTTGCTATTGAATTCTACGGTTAGCGGACAAAAAATGGAGACTCATGGTTTGTGATAGCATTAGGGTAACTCTCGCTGAGACCGTCCCACTATTTACACCATGTCTTCAAAAACGTTTAAGGTGGCGATTTTCTGAAAGTCTTCCCCAAAAAAGTAAGAAAAATGCATTTGGTTAACCAATTTGATGGATCCCCCGTTAGTTCGAGCCACAACCATTTTTGCGGACCCCTCGATTTTGATCAATTGTTGGCTCATTTAAACCGTTATAACTCAAAAGTTTCTCCAAAAACCACCTAATAACAAAATGTTGTTGAAAAGAGGAAAGATAGGGCTACTATTTACAGTTATAAAAAGTTGGGTCGGCCATATTGATTTTGGTCACCATCTTGGATTTTTATACCAAAACTGTTTTTTCACCATGTTGGCAACCGCCGATTTTCAAAATTTTTGCGTCAATCGAAAGCATTTTTACACAACATATCTAAAATTTAGAGATGTATCTTTTTCTTATCAAAAGTTATCTGCACTTTTGTAAATCATGACACTTTAGCGCACAGGGACAGGTGCCGGTTGTTTACATAAATGCAGCGTTATTTCACAGTGTTTACGAACATTTATTTAAAATCTTAATCCACTAATGAAAAGTTGAAAGTTTCAGTTTTTCAAAACATCAAAAAAGTTTAAAAAGCAATGTCCGCATCATTGAGAAACAGTTAAAAACGGGAACGAACTTCCAATTTTCCCTAATTTGGCTACAGGTGCCGTTGTGTATATTTACATGCAGGCGTATTTTTTGATGCTCATGATGTCATGATTAACAAAAGTGCAGATAACTTTTGATAGGAAAATGATACAACTCTAAATTGTTGATATGTTGTGAAAAAATGTCCCCGATTTCGATTGACGCAAAAATTTTGAAAATCGATGGTTGCCAACATGGTGAAAAAACAGTTTTGGTATAAAATTCCAAGATGGCGGCCAAAATCAATATGGCCGACCCAACTTTTTATAACTGTAAATAGTAGCCCTATCTTTCCTCTTTTCAACAACATTTTGTTATTAGGTGGTTTTTGGAGAAACTTTTGAGTTATAACGGTTTAAATGAGCAAACAATTGATCAAAATCGAGGGGTCCGCAAACATGGTTGTGACTCTAACTAACGGGGGGTCCATCAAATTGATTATCAAAATGCATTTTCTTACTTTTTTGAGGAGGACTTTCAGAAAATCACCACCTTAAACATTTTTAAAGGCATGGTGTAAATAGTGGGACGGTCTCAGCGAGAATTACCCATTACCAACAGAACCAATAAATGGCTGAGTAAAACATGTATGCTACAACCAGCTGTAATTTGATTGACTTCGAACATGGATGGCATAAACAACCATGCGCCTCCATGTGTTTCTCAATATCCTTGGGAACACATGACTGATAATGAAATCACCAGAAAACCTTAATTGCAAGCAAGATAAACCGGAAGTAGTCAATTAAAAAAAAAGACACGGACACTGTCTGCAGCCAAAGGCTGTACAGACTAATCAAAATTTAAAACTGAATAACGGACATTACGAGCATCAATGGATATAAGGAAGAAAGACTTCTTGCGAAAACTTTCATCATTGGAGCGGGAATCGAACCATCACTTCATGGCATGGTATGACTATACGATTTGTGGCATTCATGAATGATTTTATGAGTTGGACTACTTATCCCACCTTGGAATTACGAACTTTGGTCACCTACTCTATAAGTCACGCACTGCAGTTCATTAATGTGAGCACCCAACTAAATAGCAGGCAGTTCTTTAGTTCCTTGTTGTTGGCCTTGTTGTTCTTCAGTTCTCTAATTGCTGTCCTAACTTCGTCTAGCGTTGGAGGTTCCATAGCCTGTCCGTCGTCATCGATTCTGTCTGTGGCTCTTCCATTCCTACCGTTCAAAAATACCTCGAAGTGCTTTCTCCTCCTGGGAGCCACCATTGTTTTTATTTCTGTCAGCAAGTTTCACATGCCGGCAGATGGCAGCACACCATTGATAGCAAAATCTTCGCTTACCCTTCTATTTCATACTCTCTTGCGCCTGAGCAATCACATTTTCCTTATGCTATCTGTTCCTTTTTTGCGGTGGATTTGCCTTTCGGCTACTTTTGCTTTCCGCTGGAACAGATCAACTGCCAAGCGAGTTACTAAAACACGGTGGAGAAGCACTGGTGAGAGCACTGCACTGGGTCATTACCAAGATTTGGAAGGATGAAGTATTACCGGAGGAATGGATGGAAGGTATCGTGTGTCCCATCTACAAAAAAGGCGACAAGTTGGATTGCGGGAACTATCGCGCGATCACACTACTGAGCGCTGCCTTCAAGGTATTCTCTCAAATTTTATGCCGCCATCTATCACTGATTGCAAGAGAGTTCGTGGGGCAATATAAGGCTGGGTGAACACGCTACAACGGACCAGATATTCGCCATTCGCCAGGTGTTGCAGAAATGCCGCAAATACAACGTGCCCAGGCCCACACATCACTTGTTCATCGATTTTAAATCGGTGTATGGAGTGATGTGTGTAGTTCGAGTATCAGGGACAACCTCGAGTCCCTTCGAATCTCGCAGAGGGTTACGGCAAGGTGATGATCTTTCGTGCTTGCTGTTCAACATTGCGTTAGAAGGTGTAATAAGGAGAGCGGGGATAAACACGAGTGGGACGCGTTTTCACGCGGTTTTCACGAAGTCCGTTCAGTTGCTTGGTTTCGCTGATGATATTGATATTATAGCTCGTAAATTTGAGACGATGGCGGAAACGTACATCCGACTAAAGAGTGAAGCCTGGCGAATCGGATTAGTCATTAATGTGTCGAAGACAAAGTACATGATGGCAAAGGGCTCCAGGGAGCAATCACCGCGCCCGCCACCCCGAATTTATATGGGGGTGATGGGGGAAGAGCAACAGACGAAAAATTGCAAGTGCCGGGGCCGGACTCGCACTCATGACCATTCACTTATGACGTGAACGTGTGACCAATACGCTATGGGCCCCGGCATATATAATAACTTTTTCGGGCTCACGAAATATGTAGAAACTTCTGTCAAAAAATTAGTTCTTTTTATCTTGTACCGACTTTTCAAATCCTCTAAGCCGAATATCCTCTTCGAATGAGTGTAATCAGTTTCGTACCTTTTGATTCCGCAAATATTTTGCTTATCCTTTGACAGATACGCGTATTTCGACTACCGCTTGTAATCTTCTTCAGTGTCAGTTATCCAATGTCAGTGTATAACTGACACTGAGGAAGATTACAAGTGGTAGGTGAAATACGCGTATCTGTCAAAGGATAAGCAAAATAGGGGCGGAATTAAAAGGTACGAAACTGATTACACTCATTCGAAGTAGTTCTTTTTAGCCCAGAATAATATTATGTAGCCATTAATACTCACTAACAGTCGATATTCTCTTATCAATCTATCAATGGTTTAAAATTTCTTCTTGTATATCCCAATAAAGATCACTCAGTAATTAAGTATTTCTTCCTTTATTTCAGATGCTTCTATTTTAACCGTAAGTATTTTACATTGTTTTAAGAATATGTAGTTTTCAAAATTTGCACACATTATGTCTCTTATTTGATTCGTGGAACCAAATTCATCCAGAAACCATTTTTGGCATTGAGCCCACTTGATCGTAAATCAAGCTGAATCGGTACATCGGTCTTCTTCGAAAGCTCCACATCGAAGCTTGTCAGCAAATAAAACAGATAACACTTGGCCTGCATCAGTGTTAACCTCGAACCGATACAATTCCGAGGCCCGGTTCCAAACGGCAGATAAGCATCCTGGTTGAGGCTAGCTCGGTTCTGGTCGGAAAACCGCTCCGGATCAAACCGTTCCGGGTCCGGGTAGTACTGCGGATCACGTTGAATTTCGTGGATTGGGAAGAACAAAACCTGCCCTTTGTGTATTGTTACTTTGCTGCCATTGGCGTTTTCCAAAGTGTAAGGCTTGGTGCAGCGCCGGTTGGTGACGCCAAACGGTGGCCACTTTCTAAGCGTTTCGGTGATTACCATGTCCAGATACTTCATTTGCTGCATCGATTCGTATGTTAGTTTAGTGTTATCAAGCGATCTTTTTGTGGCATCAACTTCTTTTCTCAGCTTCTGTTGCACATCAGGATTCATTGCAATTTCGTATAAAGTGAAGCACACCAAAGTGGTGGTTGACTCGATTCCGCCGAAGAAAAACGACGCAGATGTAGCAGCAATATCGTAATCAGACCATTCGACCATAGTTTTCGACGGGACTTCCAGATGTTCTTGGACTGTTGAGAAGCCGGCGTTGTTTAGAGTTTCATCTGTTTTGTCAGCTTTCAACTCATTCTTGCGAGCTTGCAGCATAAGATGAATGAAATCCGGTCGAATGATTTTCTTCTCCAATCGATATTTGATAACTTTCGATACGACATCATAGTAAAAGTTTGCGATGTCCTCAGGAATAATGCGTATTTTGATGATTTTTAGCAGTGCTTCTGGCAGAAGGGTTAAAATAAAGAACCGGAACCCTTGGAGACCAGATGTCGTTGCCATACGTTTTCCATAGGCATAGAGTTCATTATCAGGGTCATGAACGGAATCGATGTCCATACCGATAGAGATTGATGTCATAACATCGTTACCCAGTCTGGAAAATAATTGTAACGTTAACTAAAAATCCTAAATACTTACATCAATCACAATTACTTTTGAAACAAATCTCTCATTTCCTTCTCGAGTTTATCTCCAGCTCCAGCTGCATCTTCCACCAGTCGTTTCATCGCTCCATCGGTATAACTGGTCAACAGCTCGAACATGTTCCGCATTTTACTTCCCGTGAATGCCGGACTAAGTGCCGTTCTTCCATGTTTCCATCGCTGTCCATCGGAGAAAAACAGCGACCGTCCCAGAAATGGATCCACCTCTACGGACACATTGTTTGCATGATCCGTAAAATGATCGAAATCCCGAATGCCAATCTGCTTGATCAATTCCGGATCGTGAATCAGATATCCAGGCTCACGGAACGAGAAGAATCCGGAAAACCGATTTCCAGGAAACAGCCGGTATCCTTCCGTCGTGGCTTCGACCGGAGATTTCTCTCCCTTGATGTAGGGCCATATCGCCCCAAACAGCGGATACGGTTTCAGGAAAGGCACATTCAACTTCTCAAAGTAATCAAACGTTGCCACGCTCCACCGGTAGATAAGATAACCTACTGCAACCAGCAGCAAAAGCAGTATCATTGTACAGCAGTGCACTGTCGAATCGGAACTGAGGGGAACTTGACCTAAACTGTGGGAATGACTTTTTATTTTGAATGTTTTGTTTGGCATTAAAAAAGAAGTGGGCGATAAGAATTTGGGTCCAGATTATATTCAGCACGGCGATAAGATACTAGCGAAATTGAAGCTCATTGACTCGTGACCGTGATATTAGCAAATTAAGTGCATAGTCATGCCAAACATGAAAGTATTAGTGAGCTAATGCTATGTAGAATGGAAAATTTCTAGAGCATTTTATAGTACTTATCTCTAATGCTTGTACTTGTGCATGCCCTCTAATATAACATCAATTCGATTCGGTATACATACTTAAAAAATAGGTAAATAAAATGTTTTCAGATATTAATTTTATAAAAATGTATTGCATTCATTCTTATCTACTTTGATCGCAATAAAAAATCAGGAACAAAAGCTGAGATTACTACCAAAGCAACAACATGCAAGAGCAAGATTGCGGCGAAATGTTTATGATAAAAAGGATTATGAATTCAAACCTCCCTCGCCAGGGCAGGCTGAATTTTTTTTTTATTATAATAACAGTTCAACGACGACATTAACTGTAAAGTCCATTTAATTTAGACCATTGCCCTAGAGAGCCTCTCTTAATGATAATCTTTGAAAGCTCTATGAAATCAAATCTGTTGAGAATTCCACGGGTTATTATGGCAAAAAATTGAAACAAATTATAAGATGCATGTTTAAAATAGACCAATTTACAAAAAAAATCATATAATAAATTAATAATTATGACTTTTTTTTTCTTATGCGTAATTTTATGTTAAATGAAACGTTTTTCAAAGCTTATTATATAAGTCACGAATGTTTGAAATTTCGGTTAATTGAATCCAGAGATTTAACAGTCCAAAGCTGGCTATCGGATAATTATGTATTTTTCTCACTCCATGCAGAATAGCCCGGTCTTTTCCATATTTGAACAATGGATAGATAAATAGTTGACCAACTTACAGTAAATATTTGAGAGATTTTGGTGCACTTTTCGAAAATTTACAACTGGTAGATAATTCATTAATCCCACTCCCGACAAACTCGCAAAATGTGAGTTCTTCTTTCGGAAGGGAAGTAAAGCGTGGGTCCCGAGATGAACTAGCCTAGGGCTAAAAATCTCGTTAATACAGATAAAAAAAAAAGATAATTCATTGTCTATCCCCTGTATTAGTATTATGTCAAAATCTACAACATTTTTGCGTGAAATTCGTTAAATATGTACACTACACGAAACCTTACAATATGCACCTCTAAGAAGCTTATATCTTGCAGCAAGCATTATTGGCTTTTACAAAAGTTTTGTATAACTCATGTATCATATGGTTGGTTGGGCTTTAGGACATTTGGTCGAATGACATTTGGTCGAAAGACGTTTGGTCGAATGACATTTGGTCGAAAGTACGTTTGGTCGAAAGGACATTTGGTCGAATGGACATTTGGTCGAAACCCATTTTGTGGAAGAAGAAGCATATGACATTTAGTCGAATGGACAATTCGTCGAATGGACATCTGGTCGAAAGGCACTAACCGACGAAAAGAGATTTAAGTGGAAAAAATATTATAGATTTCGGTATCTGAATTTATTTGTTACTGAACTTATTTGGTTGAAAGTATGTATGGTCGAATAGACGTTAAGTCGTTTAGCAATTCAATCATGTTAATAATATCAAACATTAAACAGCAAATATTTCATTCAAGGGTGTTTACTATTATGGTAACTTGTTTTGCAATGTAATTTTCGTTTGCATTGGTGAAGTAGTTGATTTTCCATCGAAGATTTCTCCTTATCTTTAATATTGGCTCTTCTTTCAAGTTTAATCATTTCATTGCATTTTTGTGTAGCACATACTGGCTTATCCATCAAAGGTTTCTCCTTCTTTTCAACATATGCTGTTCTTTCTAGTTTGTTATTTGTGCTGACAGTGGACATTATGGTTGTGATTTTTTTTTTCTCGATGATTTTTCCTTCTTTTGAACATAGGCTATTCTTTCAAGTATCGTATTTCTACTATGTTTGAATGTTATAGCTGCTGTCTTTTTTCATGTATTTTTCCTTCTTTAAAACATAGGCTATTCTTATACGTTTATTAATTCTCCTAGGATGTTAGGTTATTCGCCTCACGATGGCGTAATGCACGTTCAGCGTGTCTGTTTGGGTCATACTGACCCCAACATCGTTTTCCTGTACGCTGTACCAACTGCTGAATGTTTCAGAAGATTTTTTTCCTTTTGAACACAAGCTGTTCTTCATTTAGCTGATGCCTTTTTTAGATAGTTTTCCTTCTTTCAAACATAGGCTGCTCTTTCAAGTTTACTAATTTCATTGCGTCATGTATCAACTGCTGATTTTTTTCATCAGTGGTTTTACCTTCTGGGGTTTTGTTCATGTTTCCTGATTTTACTATGTTCATATGTTGCAGCTGCATATTTTTCATCTGATATTTTTTCCTTCTTTTAAACTTAGGCTGTTCTTTCATGTAGTGTTGCACTTGAACTGAACAGGAGTCGAAAATAATATAAATGTTTTAAATGTTTTGATTCAAACGCAGTAGTAATTTAACTTGCGTGTCAGAGCTTACTGCTCACGAACGCCCGTTCAGATACCGATTCAGCTCCGAACTCATATGAGCTTACTCTATCGGTATGTTATGCGAATAAACTGGTCAGGTCACCCGAAGTTTCAGAAAATCCGTAAATAGAAATATACATTGTGGGGTTGAGAAGGGTTGAGGTGTAAGAAAGTGTGAATGATGGCCATGACTTTTTGAGATTTTTTTCTGGAATAGCCCACCAATGGACTGATGACAATACTGATTGGACAAGACTATTGGTTTATGATCTTTGATGGTTTTTGTAGCTGACATGCCGAGTATGTTCCTGAAAATCCGGATTTTCCGAAAAACACGGTAATCAAACCGGTTCACTTGGATATGCTCCCAATAAAAAAAAAAGTTTCTGAATCAAATCCCAAGAAATCTTAAAAAAAAAAAATGGCGGATATATAACCATTTCAGTTTTGAGGGTACCAGGGTATCATGCAGGCATTTTCGCTCGCGTTTCAACTTCCAACTGAAGAATTTTCAAATATTTCTGATCGCAGCGTGCCGAGTTTAAACTTGAACGCGTTTAAATGCGTCAGTTTTTACATGCTATCCTGTTATGATAGTATCAATCTGCAAGCAAGTATCACCTCTCGGGTAACACTAGGTGTGTTTTCGGACATCCTCATCCACGAAGTAAATAGGTACTGCTGATTTGCATTGCTCTAGCAGCGAATGCTACAAGCCGCAGAGCAATATTGTTGGCAACGAAATGAAAGTTTTCCAATGACAGGTTCAAAGGTTCAACGTCGGTATTCTGCAGTTCACGAGTCAGGTGCGCAAGACGTATGGGTTCTCACGTTCCAAGATTTGATTTTCCAATCGTTATCTTTAAATCGTTGCCTGGTCTGTTGCTGTTAAATCAATCCGTTTTCTCTAGTTTTGCTTTTTCTGTTACCGGGGCTGCTCTGCCTACATGGCGCTCAAGGGGCTACCACCTTGGGTACGCTCCTCCCTATTGAGTATTCGGAACGTACCTCCTCAAGCTGAAGTTGGAAATACAACAGTACGCGGACTGCACGACCTGCTAAGCACATAACTCTTATCTTGCGATTTTTGTCATCGAATGGTCTAGTGTCTTTTCATCCGTTAGTGCCTTTAGACCAGATGTCAATTCGACGAATTGTCCGTTCGACTAAATGTCACATATGACTACTCCATAATATGGGTTTCGACCAAATGTCCATTCGACCAAACGTCCGTTCGACCAAATGTACTTTCGACCAAATGTCATTCGACCAAATGTCATTCGACCAAATGTCTTTCGACGAAATGTCATAGATTCGCCTCAGTTTCGTCACCTCGCTGAGTGTGTTCCATCAAAGACGAGCTCTGAAAGGCGCCTGGGGTCCAATGGACCCCAGGTATCTCTTTTAGGGTTAAAATCGTTAAAGAAATAGTTTTGGACACAGGGGATATAGAGACACTTCCGGTGGATATCCTAAAGAAATTTTCAATAGAACTCCAAGATCCCAGATCCCAGATCCAAGATCCTGGAGGAACTTCAAGAAAAAATCCCAGTTAAACTTCTGAATTCTCAGTGGAACTGCTTGAGAAATTCTTAGTGAAACTTCTAATCAAACTCCCAGTGGAACTCCTAGATGAGTTTCCAACGGAACTCCCCAGAGGAAAATTCATAAATTTCTGGGTGGAACATCCCAAGGAATTTTCCGAAGGGACTTCTAGAATCTTTTGATTAATTCCCAGTGAAATTCCTAGAGAAATTTCTGATAAAAATCCCTATAGAAATTCCTGGTGGATATCCTAGAGAATTCTCCAGTCAAGCTTTTGAAGGAATTCCCAGGCAGGTATAGATAGGCAACTGTGACTTTCAGACATGGAACAAATGTTGCTGAATAACAGTTATCTCAATTGTGTGAACACATATAAAGACAAATACCGTTTAAATGTTGCTGTGGTTATTCACAATCTTCTCCAATGGTTTTTCAAATAATTACTTCTTGGGTGCCTTTAGGAATTCTCTTAATGATTCCTTCGCGAATTTCCGTGAATTATACAGACATTATTTCGGATTTTCTCTCAAGGGTTTCCCCAAAAGAATCTTACCAGGATTGCTCAAGAAACACCTTTCAGGATTTCTCTTAATGTTACTCTGGGAATTTTTGAAGCATTCCTTCCGAGGCTTTTCCTTTCATGCCTCCTGGGATTTCTTCAAGGATGTTTGCCGTATTTCTTCCAATTTTCTAAATTTTTGTTCTAAATATTCTCTATGGTTTCATCTCGGGATAAGCTCGGGATTACACCATTTCTCTTGAAAAATTTCTTCCAATTTTCCTTTCAGGGTTTTTTCTCTGGGTTTCCTCCGGGGACTTCTTTAGAATTCCTCCCTAGATTTTTCCCAGAATTTGTCCTGATATTTCTATAGTAAATCCTCACTAGAGTCATCCAGGGATAGCTGCGATAATTTCTCTTGGATTCCTTCAGAGATTCCTTCTTGGTTGTTCTTCCACGGATTGTTCTCTGGAATCCTTCTGAAGTTTATCCCAAGATTCTTCCAAAAATTGTTTGAGGTTATTCCAAATATTCTTCCCGGGATTTCTCCAGGGATTTCTGATTTGGGGTGGGGGAGGTATTTCGGGCCCCTTATGGAAGTGGGTGAACAATTTAGCGAAAAAAGAATAATTTAGCTATAAAACACTGATAAATTCAGTAGGCATTACGTAGAGCAACATGTTTTCTGTCGAATGAAGTCGCACAAAACTCAAAATATTGGCCCACGTAAAAAAAAAATATTTATTTGACAAAATGCAGTTGTTTTCGCAAAAGTTCATGCACAGTTCAAACTACGTGACAATATTTTTAGCTTTTTGAAGTAGGAGACGTTAAAATTTACGTAACGTTCCAAAGATGATGAAGTTTTGTTGAGATCACCAGTATGTAGTGTAAATGTTGGATGAAAAATGTTACGCATAACGTGAAATCAATAATTATTGCATGGCCTAAGGCACCATGTATAAATTACGTAACATTTTAAGGAAAGTGTGAGAGTCTAGTGAGATTTTGCAAAATATAAGGCGTCGTCCACAAATTACGTTCTAGCGGGAGGCCGAGCGTTACGGTCCATACAAAAAAAATTATAATTTTCATACAAAAAAGCGTGAAGAGGGGGTCAAAAATTGTCTATTTTAGCGTTACGTAATAAATGGATGCTGCATAAGGACTTTACACACACATATTGTACCGAATTGCAAGGAAGTCTAAAATGTAATAGTTTTGATGGTACGTAATTTGTACAACCTACATTATTAACAAATAATCTCATCCATCATAGAATCGCTGTGATGGATAGCTGTTCTCAACTGAAAGACTGAAATGACCCCTGAAACTTCCACTTCGCCGAAAAGTTATTAGAACGCAAATCGAACCCATAACAATCACATTATAAGATGAACGTATAATAACCCAGGTCATAGAAGGCCCCAACGTACCCTATATATCTGTTTTCAAATTTTCAATATACATTAGGATGTCGTAAATGTTTTAGCCTTTCGAAAGATCTGTAGAGATGAATCTGACAGGTGGTCCAAAATATATTCTTATCTGATTATGTTGAATATATTTTGGCTATACCTCAAATCTCCATTGTAACATATTATCGATTAACCGAGCTTGAGAACAGTTTATTTTGAGTTCTAACAAGGCGCTACATTGAAATGGTCTAAATGTTTATTTATGAAAAGTAATACCTCTTCGGAACGGACTGCAAATTTGTCACCTCCCTTTATTTTGGTGCTTTTTATTGGGAGTGAAAACATTTTCTGTATTTATTGATACTGATCAACATATTTAACTGAAACCCAAAATGAAGTTCACTGCGTAATTGAATAGTTTTCATGTTCCAGTAGAAAATCACCAAGATTTTGTAGGGATTATATGATAAATTCATAAAAACTCCCTAGGTGGGCCAAAATACCTCCACTACCCTATCCAAGTATTTTTCTCAGGTTTCCTTAGGGAATATCTCGCATTGATTCTTTCAGGAATCCCTCACGGGATATCTCCAATTTGGAAATTCCTCCCTAGATTTTTCCCAGAATATTTCTTGGTAGGTATTGCTCCCGGGCATCCCACTGAGAGCCATTACAGTCATTATGAGATTCCTTCAATAATTGCTGTCAGTATTCTTCCCGAGATTCCTCCTAGGATTTCTCCAATGATTCTAGTAGAGGTTGGCAATCGCGCTACTTGGGCGGTGGCTTCTATATTCGTCTGTTTTCCACTATAACTCAGTCAAATTTGAACCAATTGACAATGTGGAAAGTGGTGAGATAGGTATAGTATCCCCGAGCAGAAGGGAATAACAACAGCATAATATGATCAGTTGTTTTTGTGTTATTGACATACCATATTATGTTGTAAACTTGCCTGTCATAAGCGGCAAAATAACAAACATCATAACAAAAATATGTTCCCGGAAGACCATTTCAATAACTTGTTTTGTTAGATTGAATAACAACTTAATAACAGTGAATTAAAAAATATTTCAATAACATGTTTTGAAATTTATATGTTATTGATAATAATCCGAGAGCAACATTTGTTATGATATCAAACTCATAATAGAGTGAGTTATAATTCTATATTTCAGTTTACTCCGGAAATTTCTTCGAGGATTCCCCAAAAAAATATTTCTTCATAAAGCTCCTCTCAAAATTCCTCGGAAGTTCCAAGAAATTTCCATGAACTTCTTCGAAGATTCTTCCGAGGATTCCTCCTGAAATTTTATAGAAAACTTCGTCTAGGATTCCTCTAGAAATTTCTTCTGAAAATTCTACCAGGTTTTCTATTATCTGAAGATTTATCCAAATAATCCTAAGATGATTCTTTCAGAAATTTCTCCACATCTTCCATGCATCATTTTAGAGATTCCTATCACGATTTCAGAAAGTCCACTAATTGTTTCTAAAATGAGCTACGCATCGTGTAGCATCGTGCTTGCCACACAATACACAAATGTAAACATGGTTATTGCCAAATAAAGTTCTCAGTCAATTTGGATGTGCTTATAGAAAAGTAAAGTTAATGTGCAGGTTCTCTCTCAGTTGGGAAGTATCGCAAGAAAGAATCAAATAAGTTGCAGTTGTTCGTATCTATACATAAACGGAATGTCCTATTTGGGATTGATTTCAAAACTGTTGTGCTATTGTTGATCATATATGTGTACAGTCTCAATAGCACAATAATAGCAGAACTTGTACTGAAACAAAACATATTAGTGAAGTGTTATTTCATGGATGTACACCAAATGCTTGATCATAACAAAATGAGATTGTCCAACAAAATGTGTTATCGAAATGTTTTGCATTGATAATTTATTAATAACAACACGAGATATAAAAACAGGTTATGTTATTTCGTAGTTATTAATTTGCTATTCTCCTCTGCTCGGGTCTACCCGTGTACAACATTTCAAGTCAATTGGTTCAAAATTGACTGAGTTATAGTGGAAAACAGACGAATATAGAAGCCACCGCCCAAGTGACGCGATACCCTTCCTCCCTTATTTTCTCCAGGAATTCCTCTCAATTTATTGAATATTCATCCAGAACTCTCTGAATACTTGTAGGGATTTTAATAATTACTGCTGGCTGGCATGGAATTACGGCCAGCACGAACAGAAGTGTTCCCAAAGTGCCAACTGTTGTGGCTCGAACTGTGTACCCACCCACAATTTCAATCGAGGTGCTAGGGTCCAATAAAACAAGTGCGGTGCAAAACAAAAAGCGACATTCCGCCATGTAATCAACACGATTCTGAAACAAGTTGATTTACATCGAGCTCTGATGAAGATCCCAACCACAAGGTCGAAACGTTGACAATGATCTTAAATAATCAACGCTTTTCTGTGACTGAAAGCCGAAAATACCAAGTTTTCATTTCATTTATTTAGTTCAACATCAAATTAATGATAACACTGAATCAACAATTTGTCGCCATAATATCTACTCGATTTGCAGCTGCAGCTCTCCAACGTCGATCACGCTCAACGCTCGCCAGATCACGCTCTACCTGGTCCGCCCATTGTGCTCTCTGCGCTCCACGCCTTCTTTTACCAACCGGATGGTAAGCAAACACCAACTTTGCAGGGTTGTTGTCCGACATTCTTGCAACATGCCCTGCCCACCGTATCCGTCCAGGTTTAACCACTTTCAGGATATTGGGTTCACCGTAAAGTGCAGCGAGCTCATGGTTCATCCTTCTCTGCCACAAACCGTTTTCCTGCACACCTCCGAAGATCGTCCTTAGCACGCGTCGCTCGAAAACTCCGAGTGCTTGCAGGTCATCCTCGAGCATGGACCATGTCTCGTGTCCGTAGAGGACCACCGGTCTTATTAGCGTTTTGTACACAGTACATTTGGTGTGTGGGTGAATCTTTTTAGACCGCAGATTTTTCTTGAGCCCGTAGTAGGCACGACTTCCGCTGATGATGCGCCCTCGAATTTCACGAACCACGTTGTTGTCAGCAGTACGTATCCGAGGTAGATGAATTCCTTCACCACCTCGAAAGTATCCCCGTCTATCGTAACATTACTACCCAGGCGGATCCGGTCGTGTTCGGTTCCGCCTACCAGCATGCACTTTGTTTTTGAGGCATTCACCACCAGTTCGACCTTTGCTGCTTCGCGTTTCAGGCGGGTGTACAGTTCTGCCACCGTTCCAAATGTTCTGGCGATATTGTCCGGACGACATGGACACAAAGCACACAAATTGACCGGATTTTGTGAAAATCGTACCCAGGCTGTTGAGCCCGGCTCGTCGCATCACACCTTCCAGAGCGATGTTCAAGAGAAGGCATAAGGGGCTGTTCATAAACCACGTAGACCAAAATTTGGTCATCTCAGACCCCCCCTCCCCCCTCGTAGACTTTTGTACATACAAAAATTTTAAAATTTGTATGGAGCGTAGACTTTGGCCAGACCCCCCCCTCCCCCAAAAAAGTCTACG
Source organism: Aedes albopictus (assembly GCF_035046485.1). NCBI lineage: Eukaryota > Metazoa > Arthropoda > Insecta > Diptera > Culicidae > Aedes > Aedes albopictus. The sequence goes on along the minus strand of NC_085137.1, from coordinate 104,245,820 downwards.
TGGTTTATGAACAGCCCCTAAGGGTCCATCACCCTGTCGCAGTCCCCGGCGAGATTCGAATGAACTGGATCGTTCATCCGAAACCCTTACGCAGTTTTGCACACCGTTCATCGTTGCTTTAAGGACTGTTCATTTTATAAAGAGGACAACTTTGCAAGGCTATAAAAAGAAAACGCGTAGTTCAAATTTGAGCAGCCTTGGTTAGTTGTTCAGTACATTATATTAGCAGATAATAACCATAAATAAATTGGGTTAAAATTATTGAACTTCATAGAAATGTGGCGAAGTGTTTCGAGAGATCAATTTTTCAATTCCCAAAAACTAAAGATAAACACAAAATTTCTGTAAAACATCGGTGTATCGTTTTTAATTGCATAAAAGTGTTTGCCATGCTGCAGCAGTTTGAGTGATACATATTCTGGCAATATATAAACCTAATCGGAATAATGGTTGTTGAGATATTAAAGTTACAAGTTGGACTCGATTTTCGGAATAAAATTTATTTGTTAAACAAAAATGTATAAAAATATTAAATTTTGAATGTTTTCAATGGATCTAGTCGAAAGTACTTATAATGCAATTTCAAATGCAGAAAACCGCTTCTTGATAGCTTTGTTGGCTTGGTTACTGTGCTTCATGGCAGTTACCGGAGATAAAACTGCTTCGTTCTTTGAAGGTTCTTCTAAATAACGATGTACTCTATTGCAAATACAACTTAACAATGATGTCGAAAATAAAAATTAACATGTAGTTATTTTCAAATAAGGTATATAATCACATAGGGTCAGACCTTGCTGAAAATAAATAATAATAAGCTTCTCTAGAATCAAAAACTTGCATTTATGGAGCAAAAAGTATGCAATTTTTCATTATGGCCATCATTAAGTATTAAATTTATGATGAAGAATGTACTTTAAAGCATATTTTTCTTCGGTATCATTTAGAATGCAATTCTCTTCTATACTGGACAAATTTTGAACTGATTCCGTAGTGTTATTGCATCACTGGACTTAAATAAGTATTTTTTTATCAATTTCATTGATAACAAGGCAACTCACTATATCAAGCTGTATAATGCTTGGTGCATTATAACTGACCAACTATTACACTCTACCTTTAGAAGAATAGTATTAGATCCCAACATATTGAAAAGTTCATGAAAATTTTAAAGTTATGTATGTGGAAAGTTGTGTAGAATTTTGAGAAATGGGGTTTTATTGAGTTTTAACGAAAACCGCTTCAGTTCCATAACTAAGGACAATTTGTATAATGTTATATTTTTCCTACACTGTAGAATAGCTATGGAAATTTATGCAAAAAGCCGATAATGATTTAATTGAAAAATAAAAAAGATATCACACAAATAAGGTGTCCTCTTTATAAAATGAACAGTCCTTAATCAGTCTAGTCAGCTTCCTAGGAAAGTTATTTTCGTCCATGATTTTCCATAGCTCTGCGTGTCACGATAGGTCTCAACATTGATAATATGAGAAAAGTACCAACTGTCAATCAGAATGTTGTCGATAAGCGATCCCGTCTGCTGTGTGGATCTCCAGGTGTAACGATAAAGGAGGCTGTGTTGGAAAAAGTTGCTGCATTAGCAATGATTTTGAAGGCAACGAAACCGGAGAGTCCTGGCTACCTGTGCATTTAGGTGATCTTGACGTAGTGGCTTGGGCATTGATCGTACTCGCGTTCGAGCTGCGCGTAAAATGTATATTTATTATCACGTTGATTATGCTTAAGTTGCCCTGATAAAGGATATGATTACCTCGGAATGTTTACACCATGGATCCCGCAACACTGCGATACCGAATTAGTGGTCTTACAGTACATCGGCAAGTTTGCGGGCGTTAGAGCTAAAGTTGAGGGATCTTCAGTTCCACGTACCGAATTTCCAATCGCAAGGCCTTTGGGGCTGTCCATAAACCACGTGGTCATTTTTTTGGGACTTTTCAACCCCCCCCCCCCCGGGTGTTCATTGGTCCATACAAAAAATTTTATTTGTCCATACAAAATGGTCATTGGCTGAACCCCCCCCCCCCCCCCCCCCTCGTGACCACGTGGTTTATGGACAGCCCCTTTTCCATCATTGGGATCGTTATCATTAGATCTGGTTCGCAATCTCATCTTGTTTCATTTCTTGCGACTGGCTCGTAGGGCGTGACACCAACCCATTAATTTAGGAAACAGAGCTCAACTTCCTGGAAGAAACTGGTTCTGAACCGGTATTTCCTTTAAATATTTGCTAAATATCTAGGCCAAAGCGCAAATCTTCGCCGGGGGTGGTATTTTTTTAATAGACACCAAGCAGATAGTATTTTACCTTTGTTCGTCATTATCCTTAAATAGCTAATTTTCACAGGCGCTTGTGGTTTTGTATGCGACTAATAAAATCATGCTTTTAGTTATTGGACACTCTTTACAAAAACTAAGCGTGCTAACAAAACTCCACTTAAATATCAGATTGTTAAAACCCCACGAACGTGCATTCTCCGGTGTTGATTGCCATCTAACAAATTCCAGAACTCAGGATTGCGTGATATAATGCAACTTGCATGTTGCAACTGAAGCATGATTCTTGTCTTATTGTTTCTGAGACCCCTAATTCAAGCTACTGGTTTTGCGCTTGTTAATAGAATAATTTATGATACGACAATCGAGTTCAGCATCGCTGCGCAACACAACAGTATCGATGTTGTCATTGACCTCGTATGGATGGACAAATTTCGGAAAACTTCGAATTTCATCGGCACCAACAATGGAACACGTTGACATCTTGTCCCGAACCTCAAAGCAAGTGCTGATGAACGATGTTAAAAAGGGCGGGAAACTGCGATGTCAATTGCGGCGCGGCGGTTTTCTGCTTCCACATGGTTGTGTACACACACTTTTCAATTAGTTACCCCTCCGACAACAGCGCAACAACGCAACGGGAGCATATCCCGCATGTACGATGTAATGGCAAAATTAAGCACTTAAATTATCATATCATATCTTTAAGGTGAAGGTTGCTCGAGATCATAATAATAAGCTTGGCTCCCGCTCTAATAACCCTCTCAACCACCCACCCAAAACAAACAAATCAGACGGTGCACAGTGTAGTGTGGCTTGGTCAAATAAACTAACAAAAACGTTCCAAAATGAGCTGTATTAAAATAGCAGTTGTACCTTTGAATTTTGGCACACATATGATTTATTGCATATGCCCACCAACCCAATTTGTTCTTATAAAATATTTTTAAATTAATTTAAATCCCTACTTTGCCCAATATTTTCACCAATTATCCCATTGTGCACCACTTTATTTACGTTTTTGTTGACAACTCTCTCCTCTCTTCTCTCGTACTTTTTCTCTCTGACCGTAGAATACTACCGTGTTATGGGGTGACATTAATTGATGTAATTTCAACTCGTAAACAGCGAACGATTGTCCTGTTATCTATTGAAATCACATTGGCAGTATGATATTTAAAATAGTTGGAAAGATTAACAAAATAACAGCCTTGTTTCGTGATAAACATGAACTGCGGTTTAATCAATTTCACCGTACGTTGAACAATACCACTCAGTTTAACGGTACGCTTTTCCGTTTTAGCGAACCGCGATGCAAATTGATCCGGGTTTTCGGCCACGAAAGTGGAAAACGCGTAAGTTTTTCGCGATAAACGGTGGGTCAGGCGAAAGTGCGGACAATTTCACGTAATCGATCAACTTCTTACGGTGCTGAGTTGTGTAGAAGGCTGTTAAAAAGTGATTTGAAAATAAGGGTGACGCGCTTGTCGAAGAAGAAAAAGTGCAGTGTGTGCTACATTTTGGCACGAAATTGTGAAAATATTGTGAAAATTGCAAAGCAGTACGTCCTGACGGATGAAAAATATAGTTGTCTACCACAAGTAGCAACCTGAGTGCAATTTGAGAAGGTAAGCAAGTATAATTTTGAGAAATTGTTCGCTAACTTCCGCGCTTCTCGATGACTATGGTGAGGGGAGGGAGGTATAAGGGAGAGAGTGGCGGCCATACTCGCTGCCATTTTGTAACCCCTGCAACTATGTCCTTAACCCATTAAATTTTATTCGATACATAACACCAAAGAAGAATTCACCGGAAAACATGCTTGGTAAGAATACGTATGCACTGCACACACACTTTCTCAGGCCTGAATTACAAGATACGAGTGCATTTCTGCACCACCAACATAAATGTTTGTGTTTGATCATGAACATGGATGCCATGTACCGACCGATGATGGTGATGCATATCGATGTGGGCTTATGAAATATATTTTACTGAAGGGGACTTGACAGATGGAGGGATGGATGGATGATTCGGTGGGCGACACGAAAGGATGGACAAGGACGAGCTCATTATTAGCGCCGTTTGCGTTTGGTCAGTAACCCGTGAAAGGGGGTTTGCAAAACAACCTGGAATAAAGAGGAACTGTCAGCGTACCGCAACGCAAGTCAATTATTACATCATCCATCACTGTATCGAATAATAAATAGATGGAGTGATTATGAATATCTGATGGGGGACGGGTTGAGTAGGCAGCTAATAGTATTTTTGTACACATGAGTCTCCTGTTGGGTTTGGCTTACTCAAATGTGCGAAATATGATTTGTAAGTCCAAAGCAATTCTGAGGAGAACAAACCTTTGAAACGTCGTTACATTCTCCATATCAAAACCATAAGAATATATCATAGACAATAAGAATCATCTGGTCGAAACGAAAAATAGTTCTAACATCTCTTTTTTCTATTTATTTCAGATTGAGAGCTTCTGCATTGTGGTGAGTTTTAATTCTATTCAACATAAATGCATCTAGCACATGTCAAGACCAACAGGCTTATCCCTAGCAAGATAAAATCGAACCTAATGACAACTCTCGTCAAGCGCAATTCAACACAATCAAATAGTCATCACAATGCAAATATGTACCCATGTATTAAACTCTGTCGGTGACATTTGAGATAACTATCTCAATCTAAATTTCCAGAGTGCACATAGCAAGCATTAGCGGTGAGGTGACGGGAAAATGATCAAGATTCGTGTGGATCACTGGAAATCAAACGAAACATTAAGCTTTAAGTCGTGACAAAGCTTTTATGTTAATCATGCTCAATGGCAAATGGATCCCAAGCGCGGCGATATCGTTGTCGGATGCCGTGATGATGATGATGATGTTCGATTCCTATGCTCCAGCTTATATGGGCACGTAGGTGTGCGGCCGTCAATCGTGGTTTTAAACTGGGACAGTATAGCCATATTCGTGCAAATGACAATCGATTTTGCCTGTAAGTTGTCAACTTGTCACTCTGATGAACAATTCAATGGGATTGAGCTAGAGCCCAATCAGATGCAATGTATGGTTTTCCTTGTTGAAACCTTCAAGTTAGGGAAATGGCATTTTTTTATGCATTTTAGTTTTGCGTCCTACGAAGTACTCCTAATATAATGGTTAAAGCTGTGGATAATGTGTGAATTCCATGAGTGCTATTTTCCTATGGCGCTATGTAACATAACTGGATTTTAGTGGATACAAAACAAGTCAAGAAAAAGTTTGGCTGGTGCCCTGAACAGTCAGCATACTTTGTCTGCTTACAATAGTAATACGATTTTGTGATTGATTTTTACCCTTTTCTTGTCTGCTAAGAGTGTTATTTTTTGTTTTTTTTTTTACGTTTCCACTTTGTGGAGAGCTAAATGCAGTTGCAGATCTCGAACTCGAACTCGTCACCCTCTTGTTGAATACCCGTGCGCTTACCGCAAAGACTAAATATAATGGACCCTTTCCGCTATTAGCTACAATAACATGATCCCAATCTTCTCCACATACTTGGCCAAGCACTTGTACGCATTTTTATTTTATAAGTTACGTACCGTAGACCTCAAACATTTTTTGCACATTAAAATTCCTTGTAAAATTTGCAATAAATAGGCACTTTTTCATTTATTTAGCATTACATCAAATTCAAGATAAAACTGAATCAACAATATTTCTCCATGATATGTACATGGTTCGTGGCTGCCGTTCTCCATCTTCAGTCACGCCCGATGCTGGCCAAGTCACGCTCCACCTGATCCGCCCGTCGTGCTCTCTGCGCTCCACTCTTTTTTGTGCAAACCGGATCAGTCGCGAACGCCAAATTTTCAGTGTTGTTGTCCGGCATTCTTGCAACATGTCCTGCCCACCGTATCCTTCCGGCTTTGGCCACCTTTCTGGATGCCGGGTTCGCCGTAGACTATAGCGAGCTCGTGGTTCATCCTTGTCCGCCATACACCGTTCTCCTGTATACCACCGAAGACCGACCTCAACACGCGTTGCTCGAAAACTCCGAGTGCTTGCAGGTCCTCCTCGAGCATGCTCCATGTCTCGTGTGCGTAGAGGACCACCGGTCTTCAGCGTGTTGTACATGGTGCACTTGGTGCGTGGGTGAATCGTTTTAGGCACAACTTCCAATGATGATACGCCTTCGAAAGGATTCGAGGTAGATGAATTCCTCGAAGGTATCCCTGTCTATCGTCACATTAGAGTAAAGTGGGCAAAAGTTCGAGTAGGCAATAGTTTTTTTTTAAGTTTTTGAGCTCAATTCAAATTATTTCTTTCGGGTGTCAAAGTTGTTATTGTTATTGTTATTGTTTATTTTAACTTGAAATTTTGAAAGAGGGAAAAACCCCTTTGAGTGATTTCGGCATTTCAAAAACGAAATCTTTCTCAAAGAGGCACAAAACCTCTTTTTCTTTTCAAAAAAACATTATAAAAATAACTTAAAACTAAAGGCTCACACGGCAGTGAACCATAACGGAGCCGCTATCTTGAAAAACGAGTAAAACGAGTTTTCGGAAATCCAGAAATCCTAATGGGGAAGAGGGAGGGGTCAGGGGGTCATCAACAACCAATCTTCAAGGCTGAAAATAAAGAGAACAAAAAAAGGGGAACAGTATCAAACAAAATAGGCAATATCATTTAGAAATTTAAACAAAAGTTTCAATATATGTTCATTTTTTAAGCCCAAAATATCCCGTATAGATACAGGAATTGAAAAACCTGCTGCAATTAGGCTATCAAATAGTATCTTCCTCGGTGCAATAAACCGAGAACAATTAATTATAATGTGATCAATGTCTTCATACGATAAGCCACATTCGCATAAGTTTGAATCTACAATGTTGATACGATACAAATGACTATTACAAATATAATGATTGGATATCAATCTCGAAAACGCACAAATGAAATTTCTACTCCCAGATACATTTTTAAACCAAGGAAAATGATTCACCTTGGGACATATTGAATGACACCATCGCCCTTTATCACTAGAATTCCAATTGATTTGCCAAGCATTTAGAGAATAATTTCTCAGATTGGGAAAATATTCAGAAGGAAATATATCACGATGATAAATTTGTCCACGCATAACCCCACATTTTGCCAATAAATCCGCCTGTTCATTGCCATAAATATTACAATGGGCAGGAACCCAAACAAATTTAATAACATATCCTTCATAATGCAAATCAAATAATATTTTTCTCAACATCAACATGATATGATGTGATTTAAAATTGAATTTAATAGTATTCAAAGCACTCAGACAACCGAAACTATCAGAGCATATGATATACAAATTGGGCGGACAATCTCTGATCATGGTACATGTAAAATACAGAGCAATTAGTTCTGCAATGAAAATAGAACACGGAGATTGTAATTTATGAAAATGAGTTAAACATAAATTATACACTCCAAAACCTGCAATGCCATCAATCAGAGAACCATCTGTGAAATACATTTGTGTAGGGTTGAATCCCTCAAATTTACGTTGAAATAGAAAATTTGCAAAATGCGAATGAAGCAACTTTGGTATTTGTCGCAATTCATAAAATAAGGACAAGTCAATTAATGGTTCATATGTATGTATGTTTAACTTGAAATCATAAAAGTTATTTAAATGCACATGTAAAAGATTTTGATTTTTACAGTGAGTAAAAGAATTCAATAATCTATTCGAAGGATTAATTTGGTATAACGACTCCAATGTGCTTATGATTTGATGATTATTTGCAAAACAATTTATCAAAAATTTACAATTTTACTCCTGAAAACGAATTTTAAGTGGAACAATACCAGCAAGAACTTCTATTGATTGAGTATGAGTGGAATTCATTAGTTTTAAACAAATTCTCAAACAACGGTATTGAATTTTTTCAAGTTTTGAAAAATGAATTTGTGCAGCACTACCAAAAGTAAAGCAACCGTATTCCATTACTGAACGAATAGTGGTTTTATATAACGTTATCAAATCAGAAGGATTTGCACCCCACTAAGTGCTTGTAATTGTACGAAGAAAATTAATTTTTCTTGAACAAACTTTTTGAATGTATATAATGTGAGTGTTCCAATTTAATTTAGAGTCAAACCAAATACCAAGATATTTATACTCATCAATTGTCAAGGTTGTTCGGAGCCTTTTTAAAAAAGAGTTTTTCATTCCAAAAATTATGAAAATTGATCAATATTTCGAAAAGTTATGACAAAATGTTAGGTTTTGATCAAAAAATTGTAATATGCGATGGTCCTTCCGACACATGGATTGGAATTGAAATGAAATCGATTTTGGTATTTTATTTTGGGCAGTTACTAGATTTATTTTGAAGATGCTTTAGCATGTATAACTTTTTTCAAAAAAGATTTGTCAAAAACCTAAAATTCTGCAACAAGTGCATTTTGGTTATGCTACAAAACGATTGGAAGAAAATGGGGATTGAAACCTAAAATGATAATGTGGATTTATACTGCTATAATCCGCCCAAAAGTGACGTATTCATTTGTATGGTGGCCAAAAACAAAAGAGGCAACCACACAAGCAAAGCTTACAAAGGTTCAACGGCTCGCGTCTATTGCTATAACGGAAGCGATGCGCAGCACTCCATCCAAAGCGTTAGACGCAATTCTTGATTTGCTGCCATTGCATGAATACGTGCAATTAGAAGCAGAAAAGGAGTTGTTAAGACTCAAACGAGTTGGGAAGTTTATGCCAGGTGACCTTGTTGGATACTTGAGCATTTCTCAGTACTTTGAAAATCGGCCAGTTATGAATATGATTCAGGACTGGATGAAACCTGTGGAGAACGATGAAATTCCCTTCAAATTGTGTGAAACTACTCGCACGGTAACAATTATACTTTTGTGGCAATCCTGAAGTAATTTCTAAGATACAATAATAAAACTTAGCAATAAAGCTCTTTGTTCTGCAAATCTGAGATAAAATAGGTATAAAACATCCATAAGACTAATCTGGCCCACTCTTCAGGAGATCTTCAAAGCTGCTTTTGAAGACTGCTTTAAAACTAGTTATATTTATGTACATGCGCTGATGATTGATTATAAGAACTTCGTGAAACTGTAGCAAGAATATCTTGAGGCATGTTGATCTTTTAGCTGTCTTTCTCAAAAGTGTCAACAGTGCATAATAATTGAAATCTTTTACCTAAGCATTATGCAGATGCAAACAAGTTTTGTATCATGGATGAAATAATAATTAAACTGCGAATTAATTTTCATCAAATTGAAATGGCTAAAACATTTAAATTGCCTGACAGATCATTGATGACAGGGAATCGAAATTTTCCGTGTCATACCCACTTTTTCGTTGCTATGCCACCCAAAACATACGAAAATTACAAAGCGCCTCAAAAATAATATCAATCATTAATATACGAAGACATAAATTTCCTTTAAAAACAAAAGGCTACGCCACTTTTTCAATTATTTCTAAGCATGGCTGCCGTTCCAAGCGAACAAAACTCATGCAGCCGCCATCAATTGTTATTACCTTTAATCCAAAGCCCCTCAAAACAATGATGGAACCAAGTCACCTTGCATGAACGCTACAGCCTTTATTGAAGATTGTTTTTACTAGTTATGATCTTAAGGCAGATTTGTTCGTCTTAAATGAAACTTATTCGTTTTATACAAGAGTAACAGCCTTTGACAATTGTTTGTTTACGCTTTCGATGCTAGAAAGTTGTCTCTGTACATTTCGCGGTGTTTCGCGTCAAGATGTGTCAATTCTATTTTGTTTCCCTGAATTTTTGCTATTATTAATGAAGTGCAACTTACTACAATTACACTATTTGGCATGAGCTTGAGCAGAGTCACAGTAAGTACCCATTTCATTTTCGATTCGTATAGCTATGGCCTGTGTGAGAAACTCGTTTGATGGCAGGACGACAGCAGCCAGCTACTCGCATTTTTGATTTTCCGTAAAATCATTATTTCGTTGACATGATTACTTTTTAGCACAAGAATGGCTAAATTATCAGTGAGCAAACATGTTTATGTGTTTATATTTGCATGAGAACGCGGTTTTTCAACCAATTTGTTACATTCATTATTTGGATTGAAAAATAGTTCGTTGTCTTATCATTATTTCGCATACTTCTTGTTCCAGAGTAATGGCTCTAGCTCAAGAATAGAAGGCTTCAAGAAGTTTTTAAAGGAGGATTAGCCAGATGAAATGCACTTGAATAAACGAAGCATAAACTTTTAATAAAATATGTTGATGTTATGTGTTGAAAATAACTTCAAATACACCTTAAAACTTATTATAAGATTTAATGCTCTTGTAAATTCAGTTGTTTTATGCGCGAATTTCAAAATTAACTTGAAGACAACTTAAAAACCGTAAACGAATGAAGATTGTTTTCTCTTGATAAAAACAAATGTTCCATGAATTGGTCATGCTGTGATAAAGCTTCCATAAAAATAATCAAATCTGAAAGGAATTGAAATTGTTACTTGGGCAGAACCTTTCTGTGGTATATCTAACTGTACAATCAAAGCGGAACTGAAATGCTGGGCTGAACAAAGGGTGATGTCCAATTGGATGGACGTCAATAACTGTAAGCAGTCAAAACGATTTATTAAACCAAATCCTTTCAAAACCAAAAAGCTTTTAGGGCTCAATAAGTGAGCCCTTTGTACATACACTGGCCTAGTAACTGGACACTGCCCGAGTCGGTATCACTTGAAAAATATTGGTCAGATTCAGAGTGATACCTGTCGTTTCTGTAACATGGAACGCGAAACCTTGGACCATCTGCTTTGCAGTTGTGGTGCTTTATACACGCGCAGGCAAAGTTTTCTAAATAGTGGTTGCTTGCAACCCAGTGAAATCTGGTCTGCAGATCCTGGGAAGGTTTTGGGGTTTATCAATTCCATTGCACCTGACTGGGGAAAGACGCGTCATGGCAGTAGCTGATCATTCCATAAATGGTGATTAGCTTGCAGGAAGCGGATAACAAAAAGGGACTTGCCACAAAAGTTCAGTAATTGTACGCAGTGGCTTAATTGGCCTTATGAGCGGGGTAGGGGAAAAAAACTGCAAAATGTACAAATTATGTCTAAAAATAATGAAATTAGTGAGAAAAGTCGATCAAAGTTGCAAAAAATCATGTTTTATCTTAATTTGGCGGAAAACTATTGATTTCGTTTCAGGTGAGTGTACAGTTCTGCCACCGTACCAAATGTCATTCGCAAAGCATACAAATTGACTGGATTTAGTGAAAATCGTTCTCCGGTTGTTGTACCCGGCTCGTCGCATTAAACCTTCCAGAGCGATATTGAAGAGTAGGCATGAGAGCCCGTCATCTTGTCGCAGTCCCAGGCGTGATTCGAATGAACTGGATAGTTCACCCGAAACCCTTACGCAGTTTTGCATATTGTCCGTTGCTTTAATTAGTCTAGTTCGCTTCTCAGCAAAGTCGTTTTCGTCCATGATTTTCCATAGACCATCGACCGCACACGATACTGTCGTATGCCGCTTTGAAGTCGATGAAAAGGTGATGTGTTGGTCTAGTTCGGTAAAGGTCTAGTTCGTCGTTGACCGGCCGTGAATGAAGCCGGCTTGATAACTTTCCCCGAACTCATTCGTTTTCGGTGACAGACGACGGAAGATGATCTGGGATAGCACTTTGTAGGCAGCATTCAAAATTGTGATCGCTCTGAAGTTCTCACATTCCAGATGGTCACCTTTCTTGTGAAATGAGCAGATTACCCTTTCTTTCCACTCCTCAGGAAGCTGTTCGGTTTCCCAGATCCTGACTATAAACCAACTTTCCTGGGCCCATCTTCATGCATTCAGCTGCGATACCATCCTTGCCAGATGTTTTGTTGGTTTTCAGCTGGTGAATGGCATACTTAACTTCCCTCAGCATGCGAGTTGGCTCATTTCCGTCTTCGTTGCGCTGTTGCGGGATGAGTTGAGCTTCTCGCAGAAGTTCCGTGTTTCATGGAAACGGCTCCCCGAGCAAAGTCCGACAGCAAATTGAAAACAAATTTTGATGTTCTGATATTGCAAATTATGATTACTCGGGTTGTTGTCGTTTTGGTCGTTTTAACGGTTAAAATATAAAAAATGAGAGCAGAAAAATGTTCCCGGAACAGCAAATTGGAAACAATTCCTGCTATCAGTGATAGCAAATTGATAACTGTTTTTTCATCAGTAAGAAAAATGCAAAAACGTTAAATATAGGGTTTTTTCGATTTTTATGAAAGCCTAAATGCTATTAGATAATTACACTAGTGGTATATTCGTAGAGTTATTATACAAGGTTGCCTAGAAGTTTTGAAATAACTTAAAAACTTATTTTTATAATAGTTTGAAGTGACAGCAAAACGAAATCTAAATTTGAAATCAAATTCAGGCAAGACAAACTGATATCAAAATGTGATATCAATTTGCTGCTGAATACAAATCGAGTTTTCGATTTGCTATCATTTTGTTGTTAGACTCTGTTCGGGTCAGCAGTTCCTCGCACTTCGCTTCTTCCAGGCAGCGCAAGAAAAGAAAGAGGCAAGTCTTCTGCTTCCGCTTCTATTTGTAACGTTCCACGTTCTGTCGGGTTCCTTGCTGCAGCATTACCACCCATCGCTGCGTTTTTCTCCTCCAAAATCGTTCAACACTCTTCGTTGAATCATTCGTTTCGTCGACCCCTTTCCACGTACCCGATCCCAGACAACCAGTAATCGTATAAGATGTTGCATAAGATGCTAAACTGGAGACCATATGCGTACATGCCTCCATTTAGGCGCATGTAACATGTACGCATATCGCCTCCACTTTAACATCTTATTCAACATCTTATACGATCACTGGTCGACTGGGATGGTACTCTCGGCTGCGTCGTTAGAGGCTACTTTAACTGTTATCCAGCAGTCCTCTAAATCTTGAGTCATTTAATATCTGGACGCAAGAAACCGGAGCTATCATGGAAATATGTCATTGAAATAAAACAATTTTTACACTCGAAATTTAGGATATTTACTGAACTTTAAAATGACGTTGAAATTAATCGACTTGGTTTTAATAAAAGCTCGAAACTTTCTTCGAATACCACTAATCATGTCTTGGACAGTCCATTTTCTTCCACTGTATGTTCATCTCCGTTGCATCCCGAACCACCTCTCCACTTTTCTTCACCCTTCTTCAACTTCTGCTTGACAATTTCCAAATATTTCTTAATTGGGAGGAACTTAGGACAATTTGAGAAATTTATTTCCTTTTTCATAAAATCCACCCCGTTGCCTCGATACCACTGTAGTGGCAACTTATCAAATTAGGCCAAAACTTTACAGGACCATTGTGAGCTATAATGAACGCAAGAACACAGTTTTTCAGGTTGTAGGTCATTTCCCAGAATCCTATTCCCCAGAATGGGACATTCCCCAGAATAGAAATCCCCAGAATGACCCATTCCCCAGAAATCCGTTCCCCAGAAACGGACATTCCCCAGAATTGTTTCTGATCTTTTTTTTTTTCTTTTTTTCAAATATCGAGATCAAATTTGAGTAACAATGACACAGAAGAAATGATGGGTTCGGCGGTTAAGTAGATAGTCATTGTATGGGAGGCAAGCTCGTGCACAAAGGGGGTTTGGGTGTTAAACCCCCCTATTACCGACGCTTCTTACACTAGGCGCCCCTCCGCCTTTTGCCAAAATTTGGAAAAAAAAAATCCTCCCTTGGCGCCACTTCTGTGCATGGGACTGATGGGAGGTAAATGAAATCGTTAAAGTCTTATGTTTTAATGGCATCTAGCCATTCGACCGAAAGTCATATGGCAAAAATAAGTTTAAGATAGATTGATCAGTATTAAGCTGGTAGTTGCACTGGTGTTTGGCTACGATTGTATGTCATTCCCCAGAAACCCATTCCCCAGAACGACATTCCCCAGAATGGAATTCCCCAGAAGGACCCAATCCCCAGAAATCCATTCCCCAGAATGGGACATTCCACAAAAAATAGTTCCCCAGAATGGGACATTCCCCAGAAAAATATGAGAATCAGAAGTTCCATGGGAGTTCTGGGGAATTGTTTGTTTTTAAAGCTCAAGGTGATTTGGCCGAACTCCACCGGAAAACCAGAACACTTTAGCGTGGTGTCAATCACCCTTCCATCCAGGTAAATTAAAAATCATTGAATGAGATAACTTTCAAATGGAAATGGTTTTCATATAATGAACCTTCTTCTTTAGTGTATCTCATAATTCATGTAATGAATATTGAGTTAAAAACAAAAATGCGGCAACCTTACTTAAAGAAGGTTGTATTTCTATAATAGTGGTAACTAATGACTGTCATTTTATCATTCAACTTTGAACAACATCCAAGAAAAGAAAATCTCAATTCCAAAATATCCCAAAAGAATTGATTAAATTGATTAAAGAAGGCAAATTTCAGATGAAAAAAGTCAGCCATTCTATTGGACGCACCTCGGAATGACTGTTTCAACAGTACGTTAACTTGTAGAGTTCCACATTTTTGCATGAAGTTGAATTATATACCAGTGTTATGGAAAATGAAAAAGAAAAGATGGTAACTCATTATGACAAAGGACACTAGGCTGCAATTATGATGTTTGGATCTATCGGAGACAAAACAGCGAATTAAAAACAAGCAAAACATGTAGATGGAAAGTTTAACTGTATATTCGCCAAACTACTGCGCTACAATTACAGTTTAGAGCAGTTCAGGTTTTTTTCTTGTTACAGTTTGTGCTCATGTAAATTGAAAGTGTGTCTTCGTAATCTATCCAACTTAGTTTGAAAGAACAGCATATTATAAAAAGAAGGAGGAGTCTTTTGTAGAATAAGCCGTTTGCCTGCCAATATACTACATAACAGCAAAGGTGGTTAGAAGGAAATGATGAACGACATATTCCATTGTACGATAACACGAATAGGTTTGCAAAAATAGTTCTACTTCAAATGATACTTTTGTGTAAATCAAGTTGTCAAATGCCTTAGTGAAGGTTTTCGGATGCCAGACACTAGGTTTTATCTTTGTGATCAAATTCCCTTCGAAATTTTTTGGGTGGATGCAACCATACATGTAATTATTCCAATGGGCACTCAAAAATAATTAATGGAAAATTTCATACTATTCATTTTACTTACACATGCCATATAAATCCGACACATTAAAATAACTTTGTTTGCATTATTAAGACATTTACAAAAATAGGTGAATCGGGTTTACTACATGCAATTTCGTGTTGACCTGTTTTAGTGTGATTTGAGTTACCGTCAAAATGGTACTCACTAACCTGAATTCTGCAAAAAATAATGTTTTTCGCGCTTCTCGCTCAACAGATGGCGGTAGTGTATCATGCACAGTGTATCGCCGAGTACGAAGAAAAAGCTAGAGTCAGTAATCTTTTTCTTTCTAACCATCTTTGATAATAGTGCAACTAGAAAGAACAGCCTTTGATGATAAGAAGGAACAATCTCTTATATAAAGTTAAGCAGTTTGGCCGCCAAAGAGCTCTCCAACAAATCAACTAGAAAGAACAGCCAATTACAAAAAGAAGGGATAATCTCAGATGAAGTCAGCAGCTACTATTACAAGCCACCAATCAATTAAGTAATGATATGTAGCCAAACACTAGTGCAACTACAAGCTTAGTACTGCTCAACCTACCGTATCAGAGTTACTCAAATTTTGTCCCGAAACCAATTTGAAAATAAAAATAGAAACGATTCTGGGGAATGTCCTATTCAGGGGAATGGCTTTCTGGGGAATGGGTCATTCTGGGGAACGGCTTTCTGGGAAATGTCCCATTCTGGGGAATGGGATTCTGGGGAATGGCATTCTAGGGAACGGCATTCTGGGGAATGGGATTCTGGGAAATGACCTACAACCTTTGGCTACATATACAGGGGATACTCAAAATAACTGGGATAGGTAAAATTTTCACTTTTCAAAAAATGTTCAACTCGCTGTAACTTTTCGAAAAGGGCATCAAATATTCTCAAATTTTTACTGTAAGTTCATCAACTAGCTGTGTATCAGTGAACAAAATTTGGAAAAGATCGAGCCGTTCTACACTAAGTTATAAAGATTCTAGAAAACGGTATAATTATTCGATAGTCAACTTTGAGCTGTTATATCTCCGTATTCAATGAACCGAATGCAACGAAATTTTGATCATTTATGACTTATATAATGAGCTATTAAAAACTATTGACTAAACTTAAAATTATTAACACGAAAGAAAATTATTACGATTGGATTATTTTTCTAATATACCACCAATTTATCTAAAACTTCATCATCGTTTCAAAATTCGAGATAGTAATTATAGTTCATATAAATTTACTCTAATTGACTTCAATATGAATATGTTTTGAAAGGAAGTAACAAAATAACCGGCAATAAATTGAAAAAGTAATGGAATGCATATGAAAAATAGATGAATTTACTAAAAAAACATACATTTATTCTGACCGCCATAACTTTTTTTCTTATTAATAATTTCAAATTGAGTAAACTGCTCTTCAAAGTTCATTATATTAGTCATAAATGATCAAAATTTCATTGCATTCGGTTCATTGAATCCGGAGATATAATAGCTCAAAGTTGGCTATCGGATAATTATACCGTTTACTAGAATATTTATAAATTAGTGTAGAACGACTCGATCTTTTCCAAATTTTGTTCACTGATACACAACTAGTTGATGAACTTACAGTAAAAATTTGAAAATATTTGATGCCCTTTTCGAAAAGTTACAGCGAGTTGAACATTTTTTGAAAAGTGAAAATTTTACTTGTCCCAGATATTTTGAGTATCCCCTGTACCATTTACCAGAACTGTTTAGTGGCCTAGCTGCTAACTTCAACTGAGAATGTCCCTTCTTTTTAAAACAGGCTGTTTTTTCTGTAGTGTTGATTGTTGACGAGTTCTTTGGCGGTCGAACTGCTTAATTTTATATCAAAGAATGCTCATTCATATCATTAAGGGCTGTTCTTTCGAGTGTTATATAGTTTTTTGACGGGCAAATTACTTATTCTATAAAAGACTCAATGCTACACATAGAAGGGGATAGTCATACAGGATATCTCGATTATGTTTCAAAATATTCATTGGTTACGTATATAGGATGCCTTACAGCTTCCAACCATTTCTAAAATAAACATTTTTCTATATTTCTTGGACTTGACCAATTTGGATGGAACCTTTTAAACACATGGCAATCATGCTGAAATAAATACAATTGAAGACACCCACGTTTTTAAAACTATTTTCAAAACAATATCAGATGCTTAGAAATCAAAAACCAAAATGGCATATTTCAAAAGCCTAGATTACTAGATAGCTTCACAATAATAATAATAACCGTCATTCAAAGGTGCGGCCGAAAGATTGGCTGACTTTTTACAAAGGAAATTTCTCTTCTTTAACTAAAATGCTGTTCTTTTAGGCTTGTTTTTATTTTTACACGTTGACAATTGTCCGACAAATTAAATTAAGTTTTTTTTTTCATTAGATTTTTAAAATTAATGACTGATATCATCATCATGATTACAGCCTTACAGAAAATGCACCCTTCTACTGAGAGAAGACTGCCGCACTTCTTATTCTTAATAAATTATGATTTTCAGATACACTGAAGAAGAAATTACTATATAAAACCATTTTAATTTGAAAGTTATCTCAATCTATGATAATAAATATTTTAGGATGTATGAGTGATATGGACCAAGCTGAAGTATTTTAATCTTCCACTGGTGTTCGATCGAATGACCTAGAGCTCTGAAAACTAACAATTTATCTGTTTTCCCTTAGAACTCCTGTTTTTCATATTTTTTTTTCTGCGGAATGTCCCATTCTGGAAAGCAGTTTTATGGGGAATGTCCCATTCTGGGTCATTCTGGAGAATTCCATTCTGGGGAACGTCGTTCTGGGGAATGACATACAATCAGTTTTTCAGGCACTCTTGCTTGTAAATTTTTGATTCCTCGGTCTTGCTTGTCACGAAAACCTTGTTTTTTTTTTGCCCACATCTGCGAATACCTTGCCAAATCAGCTGTTTTCATGCAAATTCATCGGCAAAACAAACTCAAACTTATTAGAGACATCTCTCCGACGAGATCTTATGTCCGAAAAACTGATCTTGATCCATTTTCACGTACGTTTCATCGTTCCTAAAATTGCATCCTTCATACTTTTTCAGAACCTCGTCATACAACTTCCGGGCACGTGTTTTGGTCACTATGTTGTGCTTTAGTATCCTGTTGGGCTGCTTACTGGCCCGAAAAGATCAGAATCCTTCTCGCAGAGAAATTCTCATGACGGTACTTTGACTGGCATTATTTTTTTTTTTACGAAAACATGATTTGACTGCCTATGGTTTACCGTAAATGTTCTTAACATCTTCAAATGCAACTTACGATCCTTAGTTTCAATACGGCGCTTGTTATGATCCTGCCGATCGATAGTATGCCCCTGACGGAAACGTTTGAGAACGCTGCACACGGTCGATTTGACCAGTCTCAACGATTTCGCAATTTTTGAATCTGATCACGTCGGATTATTCGAAACAAAAACGAATCGTGACAAAATTGTCAGCACTGTAGGAGGCAGCATTCCAAAACAAATTGCTGACAATTATTTTTTTTTAATCCGACCACAAGAAACGCTGCAGTAAAGCAAACGATGCGCCCAGATATTAGGGGCTGTCCATAAACCACGTGGTCATTAGGGGGGGTTCGGCCAATGACCATTTTGTATGGACAAATAAAAAAATTGTATGGACTAATGACCACGCGGGGGGGTTTGAAAAGTCCCAAAAAAATGACCACGTGGTTTATGGACAGCCCCTTAGATGACTCAAGTATGCGTTTGCTTAGGCGACAGCCGGTTGCTTCAGTCGCTGAAGATTGTACCGTGGCGGTCGCCGGTACCGTACGATGACGGCCTACCTAAGCGTTTAAGTCTCCTTTGATGATGTTGACGTCATGACTTGGGCAGTGATCATACTCGCATTTGAGCAGCGCGTAAAATGCATCTTTGTCATCATCAGTACTTTCGGAGTGAGAGATGTACACGTTTATTATGCTGAAGTTGAAGAATCGGCCCTTGATCCTCATCCAAGCAGCACACAAGTCACAAAGGAGTATCGACAGCGCAGGTTTTTGGTTGTACAGGAATTACATTCATGTAATTCTAACATATAGGCAGAATAACTTGAAAATGACTCGTGAACAATCAAAAACCTGCGCTGTCGATACTTCTTTGTGACTTGTGTGCTGCTTGGACAACCTGCACATTCTTTCGTCAATCGGCCACCAACCGATCACGCGCCTTTGCATGTTGCCCATCACGATAAAAGCTGTTCCCAGCTCATGTGTGTTGCCGCAGCTCTGGTAGATGGTATGATTACCTCTAAACGTTCACACCATAAATCCTGTCCAACACACCTCCTGCAGCGCTACGATGCCGAACCCGCGGTCCTTCAGTAGATCGGTGAGTATGCGGGTGCTCCCAATGAAGTTAAGAGATCGGCTGCTTCACGTACCGAGTTTCCAATCGCAAGTCCTTTTTGTTCGCCGTGGTCGTTGCCGTTGGTCTCGATTCGTATTATTCTGTTGCTGATTTTCCGTTACAATGTTTTTTTTTACGGTTGGCTCGTAGGACCCCAACCCCCTACTTGCTGGAGGACCATAGTGCACAGCTGAGCTTAGAGTTCTTCCCTGGCACTCGGACGTTGATAAGCCGCTTCTAACATGATGATCAGACGGTGCTGTGAGCCACTCCTCCTGGAGAACAGACGCTCAGGTTTGCAGAAGCAAAAACACCGCCCCCCTCCCCTGTCAGCCTACGACAAAATTTCCCACCGGAGTTGGTTACAAGATCTTCCCTAAGGTTGCTCGTAGTTTCCAGCCGGTACCACGCCAATGTAGGGATAGGAATTGCTGAGCAGAGGCTTGTGGATCACAATGGGATCTTAATAGCCCAACATACCCTGCCTTTATCGTGCTATATAATAACTAACTAACTCGTACAAACTAACAAAATAACTGATCAAAATAAAAATGGAAGCATTGCATTAGTTCTGGCCATTTTTCTTAGTTTGGTTTATTTTTTAGACAATCGCGTTTATTATATGGAAGTTTCCAAATTTGCAGCACCCTAGCCAAAATTGACATGTAGGAGATAATTTTTTAAGGAAAATTATTTTTCCTTCCATTTTCAATCAAAATTAATGGTGTACATTGCTGTAACCATCGTATTATATCAGTATCTGCTAGTAAAAAATAAATGTTTGCCGATATTTATTGACAACAGGCTGTAAACCACACTGGCAGCCGGTTGAATGCACCCATAAAATATTTAAAATGCTCCATAAACAATATAAAAGTGCTCCATAGAAAAAGAAGCCATGTACCAATAAAATAAATATAATTCTCCATAGATAGACAGGAATGTACCATTAAACAGCTGAAATTGTACCGGTGAACCAACAAATTTTCTGACTGAAGTTGACAGATTGCACCAATAAATAATGACATGGTGCTCCATAAACTCATAAGAATGTTCCATGAACAACCAAGAATGTACCCATAGTTTATACATTGGTGCTCCATAGATATATCAGTTTTGCTCTATAAACTAGCACGAGTGTTGAAAACTAAATTGCATTGGGTTATTTGAATCTGGAGATATAATAGTTTAAAAATGACCATCGGATAATTAACCATATAACTAGAATCACTCTAATATCATGTAGAGTAAATCAGGCTTTCCAAAACCTGCTTAAACTACAATTATTTAAGTTCTAACTTGTCGGTTCACGATTCAAGCTTCATATTAAAGAAGATGGATTTACTCATCAAATTATGTAGCTATGAACATTATTACTTGAAGGCTTCCAATTTTCGAGGAATCAAGAAGGTATTAATAAACAGAATCTCTATAATAAAAAAAGAAATATCTAGACTCCTTAAAATTCAAGATGATCACGGGATGAAATCTCAGAAGCTTTCTCCGAAAAAAAAATCTTAGAGAGACCAGTAAAGAGCAATCTTACATTTAGAAGAGAATCTGCGAGCGAAAAGAGAAGGGCAGTTTCTTTCCACAAAGGAAAGAAAATTTAGAATTCCTTTATCATATATTTGGTCTCAATGGTCGGGAAATGCACGGCGACCACGATGACGACAGCAGCGGTGGCGGTGGCGGCGATGGCGATGATGATGCTTGTGATGATGCTGCACTTAATGTTAGTTCCTGGAATGGAGTGAAGGTGGCGATGTGGGGTGGTGGCCTGGCTGGCAGTAAGAAAACTACTGCCCTACATTGGTGGCCCTCTGCGCATGAACGTCGTCGGTTATGTCGGGTCTCGGGTACTTCTTACGATACTTGTGCATTTACTGTCTGGAAGCATACTACTCATGGTGGTGTGCTTGAGCTCACGAGTTTATGGTTGCAATCTGATTTCCTTGTTTGCTTCGGGAATGTTATGAAAGAAGTAATTTTGCTTCGAAGTTGGGATAGGAAAAATCGGAGTGATTGGTGAGTCGGGCGTGAGAATGGAGTATTAGAAGGAGAATTACCTTTGAGAACTACTAAGGAGCTACCCAGACGTTACTTTGGTGGTTGGCTACCAGAATAGATTGTTGTAAGAATAGCAAATAAACGACATATAGAGTCAATTTCGTTATTTTGTGTTCTGTCTACGGTTATCTGATTGAGTTGTCCATATAAATAAATGAATTATCGCTGTTTCTCTTCTTCATTTCCTTCATCAGAAGTTTCAAATTCATGAAGCATTAAATATGAAAATTACAAGGCTAGAAACGGAATGCAAGAATCGATTTGGTAATCATAAATTTCAAACAAATCATTTATATTTCCCAAAAATATATAAATTTATCAAAATTTTTACATTTCTAAATTATAGTTACTCTGGTGGAAAGTGGAGAACGAATCAGGTTTCAAAGTAAAGAAATTACCCATCTTAATTGAAACTAAGTATTAGTATCATAGAAAAGAATAAATTAAAAAACTCCTCATCTTTACCTCCGCAATCAAACAGTATTCTTCGTATCCGTGGTCTCAACTGCCAACACTTTAGTATTGAGTATGAAATTTCTAAGATATGTATTTTTACAATTAATATGCCATTCGATATGGCATGGATCGAGTATATTCTATGACAAAGAAAGTCGAAAATATTTAACCAAGAAAAACAAACCGGGGACTTAAATTCAGAATCTTTCAGTATGATCATGATTTTGTGCCTTGGCAACGATACATAGATTTATGTGTCTGAGACTGTTATAGTTTCGATTCAAAAAACGAATTTAAATTAAACTCTTCAAAGTTCCCCAAGCCCATGGGAACGATTCACCGTCTGCCATTAGGTTCAGTTATTTTTTTCATTCGTTGAAACATTCCAACCAACCACATTGAAAACAAACAAAAATGTTGTGTCTCTATTCCAGCACCCATACCAGACGCCACACTCGCAATTGCCAGCAAACCGTTTTTTTTTCTTCACCATCCTGATAGTGTCACATGTTTCTACGAGTGCCTGCTACTACAGAACTAACAAATACCTAAACTGAGTTTCATCGTCGTTTTGCTCGGCCAATACCAGCAATCCAACTGAGAATTTTCCAGTTCAATCTCGCACTCTCCCTGCAAGGAAAAATCTTTGACGGGACATTTATTGGCGGCACCACAACCACTGCAAGTTTTGCAATGCAAAGAAAGGATTTTCTTTGGGTTCGCCTCTCGCTCTTCTCAGTAGTCAGGCTAAGCTAGTAGTGGCGAGAGCATCTCGCACGTAGGGTGATTTGGGGCCACGATTAAGGTATTTTGGAGAGGTATCGAAATATTACGATATTGAAATTTCTATAAATAGGTGTACTTTTAATTTCTAATATTCTTAATTCTAAATGTTTATTCCGCAGAATTGTTAACTGTTCCGTCGCTTAGTTTGTTAAAGCACCGGTCTAGCGAGTACCCCAAGCAACACACATGTTATAATAGAGTTACGACAGCGCAAGTTTTGGTTGTATAGAAGTTTATTTTACGTAATTCTAACATTGTGTTGAAATAACGTAAAATAAACTTCTATACAACCAAAATTTGCGCTGTCGTAACTTTTATATAACATGTGTGTTGCTTGGGACGGAGTCGTGGGTTCTAATCCCACCAGAACGCGATTTTTTCACAACTTCATCTCTCAATTTGTGTCTTCTAATTTTAAAGTTTTTTTTCAGGTATTTTAAACCTTGATACATTGCATTAGTGGCCACATCATGGTTAGCTTGCTTTATTCTTAATTGCTTAGACGGTTTTACAGCTCTTTTGTCCACTAGGACATTACATGACCAATTTCAATTGACACCTGCACCACTTTCTCAGTACAGCACCCAAATGTATTAGCGAACTGGTGCTTTCACTATTCTAGAATAATGCTGCTACTCTTTTCCAGTCCGTTATGTTATGCAGTTCACCGTTAGATCTATCGGGAGAAAGTGCAACTAATGAAAAATTGCAAGTACTCGGGCTGAGAATCGTACCTATGATCATTCGCTTATGAAGAGTTATGAGAATTTGTGAAGCTGAACGCACCACAGGCTCCGGAAACGCAACGAATTTCGATTGTGTAAGGGAGCTCAAGGTGGGTGAGTGGTTAGGAAATACAGTAGTTTCCGAATTCATAAGGTTCAAACAGACAGACAAACATACAGACAGATCGACAGAAATTCATTTTTATATACATATATAGATTCCGTTTTATTTGTAATACAATGAGAGATCACTAAAGAGCTCATAATGACTTATAACTCGGGACGACGAGTCTTTTTTTAATAGTATCCCTCGAGATTTTGAAGAAGCAAATCACATTCTCCACTACACTAACGCAGCTGAAACTTTAGTCGATTGTGCACCGCAAATGAGTGAATCAACGATCAATTATCTAGTTGATAATAGGAAGTAGTAAATATAGGATTTGCAAAGTAAAGGCGATTCAACTACCTTCCCGTCCGGCTGAAAATGAGCTTTGTTAATAGTGCTTTCAAGGATTTGCCAGATCTGCTTGTAAGTCCAACTCAAAGGAATTCTTGTATATCCTTACACTCCCGCTTACCAAAGCTATTCAAAGTTGCATTTTTGCTTTGCACAACTTTATCGAAGATTTAATTGATTGATTGATTTATCTGTATTTAAGAGACTTTAAGCCCTTGGCTGTCGAAGATTTAAGACTTATATCTTCATTAAAAAAGCTTGTACAGTCAAGCTGTTTTTACGTGGTTTTTATTTACGCGGTTCCGATTTGCGCGGTTTTTATATACGAAGTTTTTTATATGCGGATTTCTGAATTAGCGCGGTTTTCATTTACGCGGATTTTCAATCATCCTACTATTCATGTAAAAAGAAGTGCTTCGTATTATGAAAAAGTTTATAAATGAACACCATACCGAAAAAATAACCGGTTGAGTAGTTTTTTTAGCATACGATATCGCTCGAATAAACCCCTCTGCATTATTCTATCAGGGATTGTCCATCAGGGATGGGATTTTGTTAATTGTTGATCGATACTGGTTACACTAGAACTCAAACGACGCTGTAGCCACTATCCTTTTAGCTTACCTCACCTTAAACTGTAAATGGTGGCTCCTCCGTGGCTGATCTGATTCAAATTAATAAGGGCAAATATTAGCAGCTCATGCATTTCCACCTCCAACTCCACAATCACCATTGGAAAGGCCTTTGTTAGTGGGGTAGGCTGCGATCCATGACTAGGGGATATTAACGCTGTTTGCCCTATAATACCCAACCCTGCCTTTAGACAGGGTATAGTTTGAGCATTTTTGTATTATTTTTCTTTCCTAGAAAATCAAAGTTTATATTTTTAACTAATTTTTATTATTGTTTTGTATATTTCAAAATAGTTTTGATGTCTTTTAATGTTTTTGTCGCCTTTCATTTTTCATTGTTTCTTCAGTATTTAATTAACTCGCAACAATTAACATGTTTCAAATTTGTCAGGCAGACACGAACTTCCAGCTTTTTACCCTGTGATGAGGGGTGATCCGTATTTGACAGATCCCCCAAGTTTGAATGGCATCCTTGATTTTAGTATTAGTATATCAATTATCAATCATCAGATACTCTGATATATTCTTTGGTAATGGCAATCTGAAAGTGGTATATTTTGTCGTTTCGTAGTTTTTTTCGTAGGGTTTTCAGGTGCGTTTCAAGAGGTTTCTTTACCCTAATAAAGGCGTTCAAAGGGGTTTCAGAAGCATTTCGAATGATGATAATTTCAAGGTCGTTTCACTGCACTTACGGAGGTTTAAGGAGCATTTCGAGGCATTTTAGGTCAGGGTCGTATCAGGGGGTTTCAAGAACACCTTTAAATCAAAGAATAATTCACCCAGTAAACATTTTGGTCTGTATTATTTGTGTTATGCACATCCATATAACCATCAACGTCAACAAGACCAAATCGTTGGATATAACACGGTCAAGCTGGACAGCTTTACGGTAGCTGGGCAATCAATGGAGAATGTTGGAAGCTTCCAATATCTTGGTAGTCAAATGGCGGCCGATGGTGGCACCAAGATCGACATAGGTGCACGGATCAAGAAGGCGAGGGCTACTTTTGCGAGTTTAAGAAATGCATGGAAAAACAACCACATCAGTCGACGCACCAAAATCCGAATGTTTAACTCGATCGTGAAATCTGTGCTGATATACGCCAGTGAAACCTGGTGTGTATCAGTGGAGAACACGCAACGGCTGCAGGTCTTCATCAATAGATGCATGCGGTATATAATTCGTGTATGGTGGGCTCACAATTGGATCTCTAACGTGGAGCTCCATCGTCGATGTCATCAAAAGCCGATAGCGACAGAAATTCGGGAGCGAAAGTGGAGGTGGGTCGGCCACACTCTACGCAGGGGCGGAAACGAAATCTGCAAACAAGCGTTAGACTGGAACCCAGCAGGACACCGCAACAGAGGCAGACCCAGAGGCTCATGGCGGCGCAACGAAATCAAGCAAGTCGACAGAAATTTGACCTCGCCACAGGTCAAGGTGATGGCTGGCCCAGGATGGAAATCTTTCAATTCGGCCCTCTGCACCACCGTGGGTGCCCACACTGAACGGCGGCTTGCGGTGAAAATTACTATTCTGAGGGTCAATTTAAATACACAACGCCACTAAATTTGTGCAGACTGATTTTCGTTTCAATTCAACAGAATTATGTTTTCAATTTTACCATGGACTCGATTTTCAATTTAAAAAAGTTTCTGTTTGCAACCGGATTCGAACCAAGAACCTTGACATCACCAGGCTCGCACGCTACCACTCGGCTATCGAACCGGTTGATGCGAGAAGAAACAAAACACACACAAGAAGCGATAGTGGGTCGATGATCATGTTTTGCCATGGTAAATTTAAAAACATTGTTATGCTTGTCATTACTGCAAGCCGACTTTCAGTGCAGGACTGAAAGTAAACTAAGTACATCCACAAAACTGCTATATATGTGCGTACTAAAGGTGAGGATATATACATACTTCTGTCGACTTTTCTCTACTTTCTATGAACCACGATGCCCACAAATATCGACGGAAAAAGAAAAACGATTATACGTGATAAGTAATACAATAACATTTCATGCTTTTCAAACCGCCGCGCTCTAGTCGTCGTCGTCGCGGAAAAAGTAGTTTCTCGCGAATTATCGTTTTCTGGTGAAACCCCGCTTTAAACTTCCAAAACATCTTGTGTCGCGGTCATCAGCAGCAGTGAATACAAAAACGTAATCATAGCGAGTGCTCTGATCAATGCCTGAAACTGAACTTGTAGTGGATTAGATTGCCGCATCCAAATACGGAATAGCACTGCCGTGTGCAGCATAGTTGTCCAATGTTAATAGGGATTGCCATACACGCTAAAACCGTTCAGCACCTAAAATGTGTAATTCTCTCTATTTACGCCTTGAGCTGTTAAAAGTTTATAATACTGTTCATTGTAAACGAATCGTAATGCCGATTTCTATATAAGTTTTTTCAGCATTATTGTTGCAACATTTACTATTTTCTGCGATTTCAATTTCTGACAAAATCAAATAAGATAGAACCGAAAGCAAAGCCGAACAACATTTAACAGATAACAACCACGATCTTTTGTCTAGGGCTAGTAGTCATCATCAAACTACTAGTACCTAGCCGTTCAAAACGTCAGGACGTTAGGCAAAGGGGTCAAAAAAAGATTTTGATCGTTTATCGTTTAACGATACGTGGTTTACTGGGCAGGGGCGTCTCAAAAGATATTAGGGAGATTCGCTTAACTGCGTAAACTGGCTAAACTGATTAAACGTTCCGATCACCAAGGCAATCTTTGATTAGGGGGATTCACTTAACAGCGTAAACTGATTAAACTGATTAAACGTCGCGATCACCATGGCAATCTTTGATTATTTCATTCGCAAAATCATGAAACATTTCAAATAAGCAGAAAATAATGGCTTACGCAGCAATTTAATCTCTTTAGTGAGTACCCCTATTGTTTAGAGGACCTTTAAAAATCCCCTGAAACTTCCTAAAATGCCTCTAAAATCCCCCTTAAACCACTCGGACCCCATGTAACGCATCTGGGAGACTCCGGAACCCCCGAAACCTCCTCCGTAACGCCTCTGAGACCAGCCTGAGACTTCCCGAAAAGGGCTCCGAAACCCCCTTAAGACCCACTTGGGTCCCATGTAACGCATGTGAGACCTTCGGAAACCCCCGAAAACGTACCTGTAATGCCTACAAAACCCGTTTAAAATCCTCTGAAACTCTCTGCAATGCTTTCGAAAACCCCCTCAGACCCCCGAAAGTACTCCGCTGAAACCCCTTGGGACCCCCTATAACGCCCCTGTAACCTTCCTTTGCTCTCCCCTACAAACACCCCCTGGCCGCCGTTACAATAGTTCCCGTCACAAAAGATATTCTTAGGCATAATATTGGCTCTGAGTGGCTTTCTCTCTTTTTATGCAGGGCATAAAAAATATGCATAAAAAGAGGTATTAGTGTATTTAAGATTTTCAGGGGAGACACAAATTAAATATGTATTCAAGAATTTTTTAAGGTAAAGATAGGTCTCCCAGAAAATTTCTTAACAAATCTGATGAGTTTAAAGCTTTTGCCTAACTGTTTGGGTATTTTGGTATTTTTTCATCAAATGTATTTATTGTTTATCATTCCAAACACATAACCCCCCCCCCCCCCTTGCGAGTCAACGAGCACTGTGAAAAAAGAAGAAAATGATATTTCGACATTGATTTTTCATAAGGGCCTAACTGACTTGATCGATTTCTCTTCATCGGCTCTATCTTTCGCTAATAACTTGATCAAAACAAACAAAATCATTATTCTTTTTATTTCTTTGGCAAGATGTAGTAATCTCCTTCGCATTTCAATCAAAAAAATTTGGGAAATCTCAATACACATTCTGTAATAACACAAAGAGGGGATCGATGAAGAGAAATCGAAAATGTCAATTAGGCCCTAATGAAGAATCAGTGTCGATTTGTTCCGCCCTTACGCTGCACAGTAGACCTGGCCGCTATAATGCTTGTAGGGGTAGTAGGGGCAATATGACCATACGGGGCAATATGAGCCACCCTGAATTTGGCCTTATTATCAAATTTTGTTCTGTTTAAAGCCTTAGGATCTTTAATAGAATGCTTCAATCATGTCTCACTGTAAAAACTTTACCAAAATTCGATTCAGAAATGGAAATATTATGAAAAATATATTTTTTTGCTTTGAACGTAAAAATGTTATAAGATTTAAAACTCCAAAATAAGCTTTTAACAGATAACTCCCTACTACCCAGGTAAATATTCCATTACAGTTGATACTCCTACTATTACTGAGCAATTTGTGAAAAAGTCTGCATTTTTTCGAAACTGAAATTACAATAAAACAAGAATTTTCCGAAACTAGTCTCTACGGGGCAATATGGTCATACCTGCTCGGACCAACATGATCGGTTTTATTTTGTAACCTAACCTCAAAATTTTGCTTTCAAAACATGAACATTATCTGCAGAACCATGGTTCATTACTGGTATGAGGTTACAAGCGGCGATTGAAACGAAAAAAATGGTCACATAGCAGCCTGAACGTCGCCAAGACACAGGCGCCACCACAGATTACATCCCAATCTAAAACGTTCAATGAAACCGTATATTTGCGGTCTTCACTTGGAACGATATCCTCTTTGGCAACGGCCAAGGAAGGTTGTTTTAGGAACCGTCCATAAATGATGTAGCATTGGAGGGGGAGGGGGGAGTCCTTGATATTGCTACGAGCCATGTATTAGGTTGGAAAACAAATTACGTATGGGGAGGAAGTGTAGAAAATTGGCCAAAAATGCTACGTAATTTGTAAGTGCTCCCTTAGCCCGTTCATCCTCAGAGGGTGAGAGATGGAACCAATGCCATCGTTGCCATTCTTGGATACATGGCTGTGATGGAAACATGTGCCTATGTTCAGTCAAATGTTGCGTTTAACAATAAAATGCGATGAAATCTGCTTGTTTTTTATTATTTTGAAAGGAAAACAATCAAATTTGTATAAAATACACTGAATTGTTGTTAAATAATCATATTTATATATTTTTTATTCCTTGCGAAACATTGTCCAAAAAAACAAAAAAGCTTTAAATGGTGGCCCATATTGCCCCGCCTGGTGGCTCATATTGCCCCGTATAGCTGGGAAACACATGAAAATCAATGGTTTTCAAAAGTATTTCCCAACAATTAACAAAAAGTTTTTTTCATAATTTATCGACGCAATATGAAGGGAAACACTCCTAAGCATGGTTCAATTACATTAAAATAATTATTTATTGAGTTTTTCTGTGCATTTCAGAACGATTTCCTTAGGTGGCCCATATTGCCCCGATCACCCCTAATGCATTTTCGATGTACTGCCAGCATTAATAATGACAAGAAATATGGTATAACTAGTCGATTCTAATAGTTTTTTAACTTTCACCGGTGTACATTGAAATAAGCATCTTTACGTAAGAGCATCATTTCTCGACGATTGGCTGGACGGATCTTCGTGTAATTTTTATGGCAGCTGCTGAACTTCTATACGCAGAAAGGGTAAAAATTGCTACGTTTTCTGAATGTCGGATTGCAAGCATGGGCGAAACTACGATTTTTTGTCAGGGGGTGCACTACAAAGAAATATTCATGAGTTCATCCATTCATCATTCATCGCCTCATATCTCATAGCAATGCATTCAAATCCTATGGGGTGCCTGGCAACCCCGGCACCCCCGGTAGTTTCGCCTATGATTGCAAGCAATATGAACGTTCAGTGAAGAGAATGGTCAGACAAATGAGGCACAAAACAAGCAACAAAGAAGTCGCGGCGATTACTCTATATCCCGACTGTTAACAGATAATGACATAATCTCGAAAAATTTAATTGAAGACAAAACGGATGAACTATACTTTTCAACTCGTGAATACACATACAGTTTTTTGTCACAATAATTTTTCATTCAATTGTTTATAACATTTTTATACGTCACTCAAAAAACGCTAAAATTTTGACAAATCATGAATTATATATTATTGCTCCATTGGTGAAATTTTGAGCGAGATCGAATAAGTTTTCTGAAAGTTATAGAACCTTTAGTAAAACTTATAAGATTTTTGAACACATTTTTAAAACATTATATCTCAATATGAACTCGATGAAACTTTATCAATTTTTTTTTGTGTTATAGCCTTAACCTAAGGCTTTCATATGCAGCTACGTTTCAGGTTTTAAATTCACTACAAAAAATATGAAAAATGTGCTCATTTAGTTGACGATATTTAAAAAATACCATATTTTGCACATATTTCCTGCCAAACGTTTTTCATCAATAAAAGTGCATTAACTGAACAAAAAATTCATAAGACCTACTCTTCATATGTAGTTCAGTAGGTCCTGTATAAAAATATTACATTAAGAGATTTTAAAAAAGTTGAAAACACTTGGCACTTTTATTGATTAAAATATGATAAATTTCCAAATAATACTCTGAACATATACAGATTTTTCATATTTTTTGTAGTGAATATAAAACCTCAAACGAAGCTGCATATGAAAGCCTGAGGTATAAGCTGTAACACAAAAAATATTGAAAAAGTTTCATCGAGTACATATTGAGATATAATGTTTTAAAAATGTGTTCAAAAATCTTATAAGTTTTACTAAAAGTTATATAACATTCAGAAAACTTATTCGATCTCGCTCAAAATTTTACCAATGGAGCTTCAATATACTGGTTATAATTGGTCAAAATTTCAGCGTTTTTGATTGACGTATAAAAAAGTTATAAACATTTGAATGGAAAATTATTTTGTACAAAAAATTGCTGTACGGACAATTGTTTGATACACTGTATCCATCTGCAGCATGATTACTAACCCAAAATCGAAACTTTTTGATGATAGATCTTTAGCAGCATTACAGTGTTTACCGAGTCGAAGTTACCGTTCTAAAATCGCAATGCAAGGCTTAAAAATCTCTTAACTCGTGGTTCACGAACTTTATCCCAGTCTTTTCAAGTTGGGACAGAAATATGTCGCATTGGGTGGACTGTCACAAAAAATGCAGGTTGCGACATTGTCATTATTGTTGCGCGTTGGTTGCATTTTGATTCAGTGGAAAAGATAATATTTTCGAAATAATTTCTGAAGGACTATTCAGTATCGGAAGACACAAGGGCAAATATTTCCATGAAAATTTTTGAAATAATCTTAAAAAAAATTGGAAAGTCAAATAAAACTCTATAAGAAAATAATACAAAAAAAAACAACTTTTGGAAATGTTCTGCATTTAGCCTCCTAAAAAAAACTGTAACCCCACCATACCCTATCGACCCAAGGAAAATGGAATTTTCATCTCGCGAGTGAATCTTTTTTCCACCCATTCATCGCCGTCGTCGATGTCGCTCCCGCAAGGAAAAAACCTCGCGCAGGCGCGCTGCACCAATCCTCGTCGGGATCGCTCGCTCCTTCTGTCGCTCTCCGATACCGGTCGGTCAGCTCTCCCTCTCTTTCATTCTCTCGGGCGGGCCACTACTCCCGACGACCCGAGGAAAATTCACACGCGACCAACAGCGGGACCCACAACTACAGTGGCATTAACGAACGGGTGTCGCGACACTTCTGCTACACTGTCCCGATGTCTGTGCCGCCAGGAGCCAGGATGAGCCAGCCTGCTGATGGGCTTTCCTCGCCGAGAGTTTTTCGCGAGCCTCTTTTTCACAGAACCGTGAGAGAAGCCTGACCGAGCGCAGCGCCCGATGGAAAGGGTTTTTTCTCCGGGCGACCGACGACGACGACGGACGGGAAAAATTTGGATTTTCCTTCGACGGGACTGCACTGGACTGTGGCACTGGATGGTGACTTCATAGGAAAAACGGTTTTCCTGGGTCGTTTGGTGAAGTTTATGAAGATTCGATCGACGAAGTGCAATTTCCCGTTCAAATTGGCAAGTGAGTAGAACATGTGATACTGCAGTTAGCGTTCTTAGGTTAAAAGTAAGCTGGAAAAGTTCTTGGGACCCGTGCAGAAAATCTGTCTCGAGCGAGTGTGCGTGTGAATGTTTCGGGATTCCAGCAAAGGTACGTGTTTGGACAGGACATATCAGCCAAGTGAAAATTCCGAGTGTGGAAAGTTAGTTTGTCGAAAAGCTACGAAAAAAAAACGAAAATGACAGTGTTAGAATCACAGGACATCGAAAGGGCTGGATAACTTTTTCGGAATATGAGACCTTTGTTCTAACTAAGTGAAAAACCTCTATCGATTAGAGTCTGGTGAAAAATTCACAAATGTCTTGAAAAGTAGTTCTATGCTAGTGCAATCAGTTATAATTTAGGGAGTGTCATCATACAAAACTACGGGAATACCAAGAAACTTCGTAAAACATCCGCAATCACATTGACAAAAAACCGTACAAAATGTAGATTTCTTTGTTCTGGCCATCCGATGGCATTCGATCCAATTATTGTGCAGGATCAGTTCTGTTGTCATTAGTGAGCATGTGCAGTAGAGCAATGTCTGGAGCAATCCTTACGGGGTTGGACGGTGAAAAAGCAAAATTTTGACAGCTCTCTGCTCACACAACCACCATCTCCCGGAGCAATCGAAACTGTCACTGTTCTTCCAGTAGGTAGTGCAGTGCGGTTGAGCTCCTCAGTTCGTTGCCAGACTACACAATATGCTTCTGCTGCTGTTGTAGGTGGCAAACTGTTTGTGCACACTGACTGGCTCGTCGTTTAGTTATATGTCTATGGATAATTCCTGTACAAAATAATCTTTATTCTTTTCCTTAATAATTTGTGGTTTAAACGGCTAAGGAAGTACTCATGTAGACTTTTATCAATAACACGTTCTGAAATGTATAACGAATACATCAATTTAATACAAGAATAATTCAGATAACAATTGGAAAACATTAACGGCAAATCGAGATCAATAATACTGTTTCAAAGTACTTTAGTATTGTATTTGTATAGTAACTTTGTCATACTATATGATACTAGAGGTATTTTATCGTACTACAAAATACTAGAGTAGAGCACGCTTCTGAATGGCTGCTGAAGCAGCATATCCCACTACAGTGTCAAAATTCTCGGACCGAGTGTACTCAGCTCCAGGCTTGTCCGCTTGAGCGCATGAAAATTCTACTCTTTAGATTTACACCATCAAGTACATCATAAATTAGAAATCTTTTCATCTTATCAGATAGAAGGATGTTGAAATATTGTAAATGTCATTTCGAACTGTCAAAAAACCGCACCGCAGCGCCGCACGGGCCGTTCAAAGTGAAATTCACT
Organism: Aedes albopictus; assembly: GCF_035046485.1. Lineage (NCBI taxonomy): Eukaryota > Metazoa > Arthropoda > Insecta > Diptera > Culicidae > Aedes > Aedes albopictus. Next base: position 104,211,614 of record NC_085137.1, on the reverse strand, counting down.
AGAGTGTTTTCACCCGGGTGAAAATCTCTTTGCGCGCTCCGTGTGGCTCTGCGGTGCGGTTTTTTGACAGTTCGAAATGACATTTACAATATTTCAACATCCTTCTATCTGATAAGATGAAAAGATTTCTAATTTATGATGTACTTGATGGTGTAAATCCAAAGAGCAGAATTTCCATGCGCTCAGTGCGGACAAGCCTGTCAGCTCCATGGTGGGGTTCATTGGGTGATTGTTCATTAAATTGGAATTTCGTAGTTTTAACGACATGTTTTCCCAATGTTATATGTCAGTGATTTAAGCAGTCTCACAGAAGATTTGAAAATACTGCAGTTTGAATACGTTTCTGCATTGCCTTTCATAATTGTGGCAGAAAATTCAAAACGCTTGTGAAAACTGGGTCTGCACAATTTGGAAGAATTTCTTGAAATATTTAGAGATACAACTACTTTCAGTAGCGTTCAAAGAATTCTGGGGTCAATGCGGCAGTTTTGAATGATAAAAAATGTATTTTTTGCAGATCTTGAGAATTTTTTTTTATCTGTATTAACGAGATTTTTAGCCCTAGGCTAGATCATCTCGGGACCCACGCTTTACTTCCCTTCCGAAGGAAGAACTCACTTTTTTGTGAGTTTGTCAGGAGTGGGATTCGATCCCAGGTCCTGGGCGTGATAGTCAAGTACTCTAACCATCACACCAGGTCCGCTCCACGTTGAGAAATTTATAAAGGAATTGCTGAATAACTTCTAAAAAAACAATCCAGTTACTTGAAATAAATTCCGCATTTTCTGAAGGTTTTGTTTGGGAAATGTTCTGAAAAAAATCTTACACAACCTATACGAAAATTTATGAACGACTCAACTAACATTTTTGCTGGATAAGAGCTTACAAGAGCTTTCTTTCAAGTGCGTTTGCTACATAAGCTCTTATGCAGCTTAGGGTGGCTCAAGCGTGTATGAAAAAACAACATGTCAAAAAGTTCGATGGGCTTCTTCTTCTTTATGGCTCTATGTCCACACTGGGACTTGGCCTCCCTCGCTTCAACTTAGTGTTCTTTGAGCACTTCCACACTTATTAATTGAAGGGCTTTCTTTGCCTGCCATTGCATGAATTTGTATATTATGAGGCAAGTACAATGATATACTATGCCCAGGGAGTCGAGAAAATTTTCCCGACCGGAACGGGAATCGAACCCACCGTCTCCGGATTGGTGATCCATAGCCTCAACCACTAGGCTAACTGGAGACCCCGTAGAGTAAAGTTCTCTAATTATTTACTCCAAATTTCAATTTGCACAAGGATGATTTCACTGATTTTAACATTTCTTATCAATAAACATCATAACCTATCTAATTATTTATCATAATTGCTATCCCAATAAATTTTCGAAGAAAAGCCTAGAGAAAAATCTATGGCTAAAATATAAACGACTCATAAGAAATAGATCCCCAGCCAACCACATATCTTAAATTATTGTGTGGAAAAAATCGCATATTTTCATATATTGAATCAGAATTGTATAATAATATGTATATTTGTTGACAATGATTGCGTAAAATCGCATTTGATGCCAAATTAAATTTCAATTGCGATTTTGTTTCATATAGTCGTCTCCGATCGTAAAAGGTGCGAGATACTATCGGTAGGATCGCACAGAATCGGATAGAATCGTGAAAAAAACATACAATCTTAGTGTCAAGCAACAATTTGCTAGCATCGTATATATGATTTCTTTGAACCGTGGAAATCGTCGCTTCACATCGTATATGAATCTGCTAAATCGAGCTTGCTACCTAAAGGTATGATCAAAATCGGTGAAATCGTATACAACTATAACAAACAATCGTAGAAATCGTATATTTATTTTTACAGCCGCATATGATTGTTACTGCACTTTTAATAGTCGTATCTTAATCTCGGAAATCGTTAATGGTTTTGTTTACATATTTGTATGATGGAGAAAAAGAAGACATGGTATTGATAACAAATTTGTATTTTTGTTGCTGTTGACACATTCCAACCATGGTAGCATACCATTTATTTACAGCATACCATTTATTTCATAGATTCCAACAACGATGTCAATTCCGGGCCTTTTGCACGGCACCACTTTTGGTGCCACTCAATGCACAGCAACAACGCTCCCACCACAAGTCTCGCACCGTATCATGCTAATTTTTATTTGTTTCATGCCATTCACTTTGAACTCTCTTTTTCTAACTTGACAATATAGTCAATGGAGATAACGCGCAGTTCTCAATCAAAGGACCTAAGTTCGATTCCCACTGAACACCAATTGTTTTTTTTATTTGAAAATCCTGAGTCGTATATTGGTACACATAATCGTAATAAGATCATGCGTAATCGTATATTTAGACGGATAAAATCGGCAAAATCGTAGAAATTTTTCGAGAAATCGTAAATCATGTTGGATGGAATCGCAGTAATCGTATATATGTTTCGATATGGCCTCCACTTTAGTATGTATATGCCCATTCCGTGCATTGAATACGATTTTTTGGTGCTATATATGTGTGACAATTTCAGTACCAAATTGCTGGCTGGGTCAATTTCTATAGTTTTTTTTATTGCAATTGTTGATTTATTTGTGGGAATTGTAACATATTTTATTGCTCGAAAATCAAATTATTTTTGGGAAAACTTGATTTTTTTAAGGAATTTTTACAGTTTAGTAGTAAATTTCGATTTTCTCTTATGTCAATCCAACTAACCCCCCAACCCCCCCCCCCCCCCATCCCTCGGAATCTTTTTCTCGGAATTCGAAATTTTGAGGGGAAACACAAATAAAAAATTTGAGATATTTCAAAATTTTAAAGCGAAATTAGAATTGTCAAGAAAATTTCTTAACAAATCCGACGAGTTTGACGGTTTTGCCTAATTGTTTGGGTAATTTTTCATCAAATACATTTATTATTTATCATCCCCCCCCCACACCAATTGTTTCCACACCTATTTATTTATTGGCAAATTTTATTTTTAATTTTTTGAACTTTTTTAATTTATTATGGGGCGTTTAATTGGCTGCCAAAATCTATAAAGCCATTCTTACAAAGTTTTTCTTAGATAAACTTACTTATTTTCTGGGTTTTCTATTCAACAAAAGAACTACCACACATTTTCTAGACCTTTATGAACATGTTTCAATATGAATTATTTATTTTCGCAGCTTTCCCGTTCCTTCAGACGGCAGAGCTTATTGTACCATCAAAATATGAACAGTTGTACATTCATTTGCTTTTAGGGTCATTGATACTAGTGTTGTTCAAATGCTTGGAATGAAAATGTCTGCATCATAAAACCCGTAGAAGTATTTCTCCATTGGCGTAGCTAGGGGGGGTTCCAGGGGTGAGTGGCACACCCTTGAACAAATTTGGTACCCTCTAGATTTTTTCCAGTCACCTTAAATTTAAAACCGCACACAATAATTCCAATATGTATTAATGACACATTTGAACATAACTTAAGCACACCCGGAATTAGTTATATACCTGTTGTACGTTTTGGCGTTTTATATTGGTAAGAGCAATCAACAGACTTCTCCACAGATTCCTCCAGAAATACCTTTATATATTCATACAGTGATTTCTCTAGGCTTCCTTTATGGATTTCTCCCGATATTTCTTCAATAAACTTTCCTTTGGATTCTCCAGGGGTTTGGATTCTCCTGATGGGGTTGTATGTACTAGAAATTTCTGAAGAGATTGATCCAGCATTTTCTCCTAGTATTTCTTTGGAAATTCTTTCTATGATACTTTGGGAATTCTTCTAGGGATTCCTCTAAAAAAATGTATTGGGATCTCTTCTATTGGACTTCCTCCGGAAGTTGTGGTTAGGGTTCCTCAAACAACTCCGGCTGCGATTCTTCCAGCAATTTCTCTTAGAACTCCTCCAAAAGTTCTGACTGTGGTATCTTCAGGAATTCTACTAGGGCAGCTCTTCCGGAAAATTTCCCTGGGATTCGGTGATTCATTCAGAAATTTCTTCAAAAATATATCCAGAACTTCCCCCAAGGGTTCTTCCAGAAATTCCACAGGGGATTTCTCCACGAACTTCTATTGGCTTTCCTCCATGAATTCCAGCTGGAATTCTTCAAGCAAATCCCATTAGGACTCCTTCAGAAATATTTCTAGGGATTTCTTCTGGCATACTTACTTGCTGCAATACTTATGGGAAATCTTCCAAAAATTCCTCCTGTGATTCCATCACGGATTCCTCCAGAATATTTCTAACGATTCTTTCAAGGAAAACTGTAGGTATTCCTTCAGGCATTTGTTAGAGAAACTTTTCATAGGATACCTCCGCCATTCTCTAGAAATAACGTCTATGATACCTCCTGGGATTCTAGGAATTCCTATAGATATTTCAGCTGGGATTCCTCAAGCAATTCCTGCGGTTCTTCCACCTATTCTTCCTCTATAAATTCTAACCATGGTACTTCAGAAACTATGCTACGGATTCTTCTAAAGCTTTCTCCTGTTTTTTTGCTGGGATCTTTCCATAAGCAATCTTTCTGGAGTTCTGGCAGAAATTCCTTCGGTTGTTCTACCACGGATTTCTCCAAGGACTCATCCAGGAATTCCTTCAGAGATTTTATCCAGAGATTCCTCCTGAAATACCAAGAATAACTCATACCTTAAACAACTTCTCCTGCGGTTCCTCCAGAAATTCTTACTATGATACGTCCAGAAATTCTTCTAGTGATTCCTTTACGAATTTATCCTTGCAATAGGACAGATCGGTGAAGTACTAGATTTGCAGTAATAGGCTGAATTTTAGTATGGTGAGAAGGTCAATTCTCCATTTCTGCAATGAAATGGTGCAAAAAGCGTGGGTATTAGATTCCTTGTCTAATGTGATGCTATTTGAACAAAACTTTGGGCAACAGTGTTGTTATTTTCTCCATTTCTTGCAACATAAACAACATATTTATCCAAAGTTTTGCTCAAACATCATCAAATTAGGCAAGGAATCATAATACCCTCGCTTTTTGCACCATTTCTTTGCAGAAACGGAGAATTGACCTTCTCACCATACAAAAATTCAGCTCATTACTACAAATCTAGTACTATATCGAATGTGACCCATTTAGCTGAAATTTTTCCGGGAAATTTTCCTGAAATTCCTTCAGGAATTCCACTTGCGATACCTTGAGGGCCTTCTCTATAGATTCTTCCAGAATATCTCTACCGGTTCTTGCAGGATCTTGTCTAGGTATTCATTGGATTCCCCCAGGCATTCCTGATGGGGTTTCTCTAGAAATTCCTGTATAGTTTTATCCAGCAATTTCTCCCAGGATTTCTGCTGCGAATTCTACAATGATACATCCCAGAATCCTTCTAAGAATACCTCCTGAGATTTTTTCTGTGATTTCTTCAGAAGCTCTCCGGTGATTGCTCCAGGAATTTTTATCCAAGGATTCTTTCATAAATGTCTCATGGGATTCCTTCAGGAACTCCTCTTGGCCTTCCTTCCTCCAGGAATTTCAGCTGGATTTCTCAAGCTATTTCTGCTGTGGTTCTTCCAGAAATTCCTCCTAAGACTCCTCAAGAAATTCTTACTGTAATACCTCCCGGAATTCCTGTGGGGATTCTTTCCTGGGATTTCTCCAAATATTTATCATTGGATTTCTCCTGGAACACCTCTTGACAATCATCCAGGCACTCTTCCTGGGATTCCATAAGCGATTCCTGCTGCTTCTGATGTTTCATGAATGCCTCCCATGTCTCCGCTAGAAATTCTTATTGTGACACCTGCAGGAATCCCTCTAGGGATTTCTCCTGGCATACTTGCTGGGATTCTTTTAGGCAGTTTTCCTAGGATACTTCCAGAAATTCCTTGATTCTTCCAAGGATTTCTCAAAAGACTCATCCAGGAATTGCTCTAGAATTTTTATTCATGAGTTACTCTAGAAATTAATCATGGTTTTACTCCTGGAACTCCTCTTGGCTTTCTTCAAAGAGTTCCAACTGAAAGATCCCAATAGAAATAAAAATGCCAAATATACTCCTTGTCCTTATGGAATTGCCGATGAAATTTTTAAAGAATGCGTCAAATTCCAAACATACAGGGAATGGTCAAAATGTTTGGGATAGGCAGCTTTTTTTCTCTCACAAAAATGTTCAACATGCTGTAACTTTTTATAGAGTGCATCGAAAATTCTCAAATTTTGACTGTTAGTTCACCTACTACATGATTGGTACAAGTTTTAGCTCGATTGGTTAATCTTTCGCGAAGTTAAAACCGTTCTGGTAAAACACAATTTTTTTAGACAAGTGATTTTTGAACTGTCATATCTCTGAAACCAGTGAACCGAATTGAATGAAATTTTTAACGTTTATCAACAATATATTGATACTTGATACGACGCTATAAAATGTAATATTTTCTCACGATGAATATAGTTATACTGGATTGACATTTTCACCCATATAGAGGAAAATAAGTGAAATTTACAATACCATACAAAAATTACTAAATGTGTTATTCTTTCAATCTAAATAGGCTCTAATACATCCTATCAGAGATATCTTGAGAACAGAAGCAGAAAATCTTTGTATTTCAACACTAAAATTTAATTTACATTTTTTCAAGAAAGATCCAAAAAGTTTCAATCCACGATAACTTTTTTCAACGTTCTTAAAGTACCTATGATTTAATGACATGAGAAGCATCAATGTATTGTTGATAAACGTTCAAAAGGTTATCAAATTCGGTTCACTGGTTTCCGAGATATGACAGTTCAAAATAAGTTGTCAAAAAATAGTGTTTTACAAGAACAATTCTAGCTTCGCGAAAGATTAACTAATCGAGCTCAAAATTGTACCAATGATGCACATATAGTAGGTGAACAAACAGTTAAATTTGAGAATTTTTGATGCACTCTATGAAAAGTTAGAGCGTTTTGAACTTTTTACTGAGAAAAAAAATGCCTATCCCAAACATTTTGGTTACCCCCTGTATTACCGAATAGGTTCTTGAAGAAATTGCTGAAGGGGATCCAAAGATATTATCGAAGAAATTTGCAAAATCCAAAGGAATCACTGAGAGATTTTCAAAAGAATTGAAATTAATTGCAAAACAATTTCCAAATAAATTACCGGGAATATTCTATGAGCAATCACCGAAAGAATTTTTCGCCGAAACGAACCAGACTCGATACAATGTTGGTTTTACGTAAATCAAAATTTGCGGGCTAACTTTTCCCGCGACGCAGTATAACATTATACTAAGAAATTGAGGGTGGATCGGTATTTCCCGATTGTACGACATTTCCCCGAAAACCAGTTTCCCGAATGAAGTTTCCCCGAAAGTTTTTTCCCCGAAAAACGATTCCCTGAACGAACTGTTTCCCCGAATGGACCGTTTCCCCGAAATATTTATTATACTATTTTTTAGAACTGGTTTCTGATCATTTTCTTGATTATTTCCACTGTTCGATCTAGTTGTTGGAATGAAGTTGAGGAAAGTTAGCCTGAGTACAAAGAGAGCTGATATGCAGGCTTTAGAAAGACTGTTCAATAATTTTTACCTCCTCAGATTTGAGAAAATTTACGAATGGATGAAGACATCAAGTTCATGAAAATTTTCGCACCTCATTGATGTTGTGCAATCCCTCTTACCATGGATTTTAAGAGATACAATATCATTCATAAGGTTTGTTCTTCTTTTAAATGGGGTGTTGTACCATTTGGGCAGGTGTACCTATTTTGGGCACTTGTCGCTATAACTAAGTCAATTTCAAACCGATTGATTTGGAATTTTGTATAGAGTTAGGCACGTACAGTATCTAACTCTGTACAAAAATTCAAATCAATCGGTTTGAAATTGACTTCGTTATAGCGGCAAGTGCCCAAAATAGGTACACCTGCCCAAATGGTACAATACCCTATGGGTCGTTCTTTTCTGTTGAACTGATTGTAAATGGTATGGCACTCAACTTAGGACACGCTCATCATAATTTTCCCTTCTTTTATTCATAGGCTGTTCTTTCGTGTTATTTTTTAATATTCAATCGATGAAAACAACATTTAGAAACAATAATACCTTTAAAACGAGTAGTCGTAATTGTGGTAATCTAATAACGTTCATTCAGCATAAAAATTGTATACTAAGTATAACACACGCGATCGCTATAATGTTAAGTATGCTTGCTTACGAAAGAAGTCTGTGAGCTCATTTTTAACGTTTATTAACTGGCTTTGAAATTTTACGTTTGACGTTTGACGTTTTACGTTTTAATGTTTGACAAATAGATTTAAATTAAGCACTCTTCTGAGTTTTTGTAAATCGATTCAAGTTAATCATGACCGAAGTAACATTTGAAATTGAAATTTCTGCAGAAAATATTGGCACTTAACGTACTTCAGCCTGACGTACTTTGGTTAAGCGTACTTCGGCCTAATGACCAGACCCCTAGTTGTGCATTGAGGTCATTACGGCCCACGTGTACTACTTCAGCGTGGTAAGCGTCAGCTGATGCTTGAAGAATGTTAAATAGCAGATGCAATACTCTTTTCGGGGAAACGGTACATTCGGGGAAACATTTTTCGGGGAAATGGTACATTCGGGGAAAAAACTTTCGGTTAAACTTCATTCGGGGAACTGGTTTTCGGGGAAATGTCGTACAATCGTATTTCCCTTTACAAAAAAAAGCAAAACAACCTGAAAACCGATAAAATTGGCACCCCCTAGGCGCCCTCTAGGAAAAACTCCTAGATACGCCAATGTATTTCTCAGTCAATTATTCCCATGAAATTAACTTTCACCAATCAGGAAACAACTTTTCCTATTGAAATAGTTATTAAAATAGTTTTGTTTGATTATATATTTCATTTATCAGTTTTCTTTTTCAATTTCAATATTTTATATATTTTTGGCCGTTTTGTTCAACCATTTAAGCTAGAAACGACAACAATGTTGGTATGATTTCATTCGTTGGAATGTTAACTACTTATAAGCCCTAGTATGAACTTTGCTGGAAGCACTTAATTTAAGATGACACTGAATCGTTAGTGCATTTATACATGGAACCCGAAATGTCAACTGGAGTGAGAATTTGATTTTTGTCTCATGCTACTGCTTACTCTTAAGCAGGTGGACCAAAATAAGTTCCCATCTATTAATGGTGAATGAATTTTGGCCGTACCTTGTTGCTTGATTAAGGTTTAGAACAATTTATGTTGAGATCAAACAAAAGTTTAACTACGTAATCAAAATGTTCATTTGTAAATAATCAATTTGTCACCTCCTTTGAATTTGGCCTTTTTTTTTGTTAGAAGTGAAATAGTTTTCTCTACTTATTAATAGACAGCATATTCAATTAAAAACAAAACTGAAGTACACTCAATATCTAAATACTCTTCGTGTTTGAATGAATATTGATCAATGTTTGGTATAAATTATGTAACAAATGTAATTAAAATTCTGGTGAGTCAAAATACCTTACTACCCTATTTGTTCGGAAAGTGTACAACTTGCTTTCACAAAAGCCACTACGGATTAAAAAATTGATCAATGCTGTCCTGTATTACAGTAGCTACTAGCAACCATGTGTCTCCATGTTACGGCAACTTTATGGCAACCGACAGCCATCTAAGTTGGGTTAATTGGGTTGTAAATGATTTCCAGCAGCAACATAAGCCTATAGGCATTATAATGTTCAGATAAAAAACCAGCAAACTAAAAATCTCTTTTTTATCTTCTTATTTATTCCAGATTCTCACGATGCAACGCTCCAACCCAATGGATTATTAGGTTAAATGTGAACATTTGGTAAGATCAAATCCATGTCTATGCACCTTGTTTATTACATCTCTGTAGTATTCTCATACCCCACTTCCAACATCCCGTCCTGACCAAGAACTACCATTCCTGAACCTACAACTTTCCACCACTTCCAACCAGAAGCACCCACCCACCAAAAACATCGTCGTCGTCGATTAGGGCAAAAAGGCCAAACCAATTTCCCATCCGCCACCGTTCTCCATCGACCACCGACCGCCGGCCGTTGTGCTGTCCTACCCCCCGAGCAGCGTGTGTCTAGCGCTGCGCTTCGCATAGTGGTTGTAGTAACCCATTTGCAGGAACCCGTAGATCCGAACTTGTGCTGCCGTTTCACATGTTACAAGAACGGATGTATGGGATTCTGCCGATGTATGGCTAAAGCATCGATCGATTTGCGGGACCGAGGCCAACGAAAAAAAAACAATTTCATCGAAGTTCTCCGTTCGATAGGGACCCTGGAGGAGCCAGTAAATCCACAGCCAGCCGTAGTCGGTTCATTTCGAAAGTGTTTGCCGTCATGTGAGAGAAGTTGCTCTTTTTGTTCCGTGTTTGCCGTTCGTATGTGTGTGTGCGCGAGAATGGCTGTTAGTGATTGGTGATGGTAGTTGGCCCAGCATCCGAGAACCTAAGTGAAATAAGCACGATTACCGGATACAGAGATGTGACTAGTCTCGAAGTGCACACGGAAGTGTATTGGAGTGGAACCAATCGTTCATACATAGTGAAACGAAACAATAACAATTGCATCATTTTTTCCATGTCATTGAAAGCTTCTTTCCCAATCTGTTTCCAAGACCATCCTCCTATTTTCCTTCCCCCACACTCACACCGTTCCCACAAAACGATATTATTTTCATTAGAAGTAAGCAAAAAGCTCGAATCCAAAAATAAAATGAGTTGAAATAAAAAACAATCCAAAATAATTGGCTGTTTCACTTACTGCTGTTTTGTTTCACATCCTGATGTTGCAGAAAAGAAAAAAAAACACACAAACGAAAACAAATTGGTCATGTTTATAAGCTTAATTTGATTATCTTTATTGAGAAAAATAAAAGTCTTTGAAATGCGGATGTTTGATTGGCCCTGATTGGAATGAAAGTAGTTGCTGGTTTATTATTTAGTTTTTCTTAGTTCCTTACTATCTATAACTTAACCCGTATGTAAATAATCACATATACTTTATATTGTAGCCGCTAGTTGTCTACCTATAAACATTTATAGTGCATTTTTAAAGTTTTACAAACAAAAGACTGGACAACAGTATGTACAAACGGGTGTGGTAAATGGGTAAGGAAATTGATATCATGTTTTTATTTTGAGAAATTTGTGAGCAAAATGTGGCTTAATTTTTGTTTATCGAAATCCAGTTCTGGGAGGCCACAACTGATCCAGATTTTTTCAATTGGTGCGGCTAAAGTACGTTTTAAAGCTTTTTTTTCCTTATGGATGTTAAAACAGGGCATTTCCAGGTCAACGCACCAATCGCATAGCCGCGACCTTTTAAATTTAGAAAAAAAAATGAAATCTAGATCCTCGTTCTGTGTATTTTTTTAAGTCCCCAATCTTTGAAGACATAATTTCAATCCAATAAACCGTTTTCATGTTATATATTTTTTGAAGTAGAAAAGAAGAAGGTTTTTTTCATATGCCCTTATCAAAAATTAGGTAAGGAAAATGATGCAAAAGTTAATGAATCACTAAATCCAGTTCATGAACAAAATGTCATTAAAAGTGGAAAATTGTTAGAAATTTCTCATTCCAATAAAATTGGAAATCGATTGAGATTTCAAAAGTAGGTAATGCAAATTCTTAGTTTTATATAAGAAAAATCATTTGCATTGGATCTTTTATAACATGGATCATAAGTCGGTTGATATTTAAGTCGGTATTTTATTTTGAAGAGCTACTAGGTATACTTTGAAATGCTTGAGCATGCAGATTTTTTTCCGCAAAAAAGTTGAGCAATCATATTTTAGGGACAGTGGATCTACAATACGAATTTTAGGACAAGAATTCAATTCATATGGCAACTACGATTTAACGCCTAAAACTATTCAAAATGTACATCAAATCTCTAAAATTTAATTATTCAAGTCTTTCCATATTAGTTGTTAGACTTTTCCGTTTTACATGATTTTTGCAAAAAAAAAAATCTGAAGTTTTGCGAACCAGAAAAAAGAACAAATCTAAGAGGTAATTCAACATACAAATCAAATTCTAACTAATTTCAGGTATTTGAAGTATTGTGTTACAGTTATCAAATTTTCACTAACTCTAATTTCAAACTCTAACTCCAGCAAACCAAATTTGGCTTTGGTTTGTTCAGTAAACTTTAAGCATATGTATGGTAAAATCATTTGTTTATTGACTTCAATTTACTGAAAAACAAGTTCATTTATTTTCGAACTCTTACTTACCTTACTCTCCCGAATAGCTTGAGCTTGAGCTTGAGCTTGATTGACCGCCCGCAGTTGCAACTCCAGTATCGCCAGACCAGCTACACTCACACAAGGAACCAATGAGATAGCTGCTTGGGACTAACAGGCATCTTCAGTGTGTGAGCGTTGGTGGTCTTGTATTTTTAGGCGACAATGGCGCCTGCTGCGTCAGGTTGCAGGTCAATGGGGAAGGGGAGGAAAGTGATGATTGCAATCGCTTGCCCACATCAGGCCGTTGAGTCCTCTGCGCCTGCACAAGGTCATGCGGATGTTGGTGTGTTGGTGGGAAATGTTTATTTTTGGCACATGGATCATGCATTGGTGCAAGGGTGCCAGGCTTAAAGCGATAGAATGTGTGAAGATTACTATGAAGCGGCACAGTCCGTTTGGTTGCATAACTTGTAGGCGTTATATGATAGATTGACACTGTGCTGTAATGAAAGTTGGAAGGAAGGGAAACGGCTTTTTTTTTCAATCCGTTTCTGGTTCTAGCGATCGCTACGAACATACGAATATACATGAGATGTATATGTAGGAGAGGAGAGAGAGAGTGACTTACCTTACTCTCCCGAATAGAAGAAAAAATGACATTCTTACCCAGTTATACAATAGATACCTGAACCTGTTAAACACTTGGTAATAAAAATGTTAAAATTATGAAAAAAAAATATATCCCAAAAATGGTAACGATAATATCCTATCCATAACTAACCATAATCGATACAAGAGTTGTTATTCACTTGTTATTTGACAATATTTTGGTATTAAACATGTCCAGCACAAAAAACCGACAATAGAAGTTGTTGTATTTTATGCAATATCTTACTGAATTTCAGCACAACGTTATAAATATTTTAAAATTGCTGGATGATTCAGAAAAAAAGTTACTCAGCGATGTATGCAATCAGCACAAAAAATGAGCAATGTTTACTGACTGCCAGTAAAAAAAAAATTGCGGTGAAGTTTTTGGTATTTTACCTCTTAGGGGGTGTCCATTGATTAAGTGACAGTTTATGGGGAGGAGGGGGTTTGATAAGTCTTACGCGCCATACAAAAACATTTAGGTCCTCATACGAAAAATCTTACACCCCCTCCCCGGAGTTGAACAATCGCGAAACCTCCCTTACGTAATAAATGGCCAGCTCCTTATTACTACCATGGACACAACAGCTATAGGGCACTGCAATGTTTTGATTATGTATGGGATTTTGACGTTTCTTGGCCTTATTATTTACAAAATTTCAGTGAGAGTGAAAGAGAAGGCGAGAATTTTATGCAGTGCCCTATTGGTGGCCAAGTATTATTTTTCAATCACCTCCTGAGATGTTACGCTAGACTAACTACATACACACGTTCAACGAGCCTGTCTGGCCCATATTGACCCCAACATTCTACTAGGATTAAATCTTGTTGGGGAATTTGAAGACTGTAGAGTTTTGCCACGTTACAATCAAATTTGCTGAACATATACCGCTCACCCTTCTGCATCTGTTTTCCTGGTTGACCATGTAAATCCCACAAAAATGGCGTGAGAGACTGAAACCAACACAACAGGTAAGTAATATCATATATGTGTATATCTCAACCAAGAAAACTTGATTCTTTCCATGTTATTTGAAATAAATGTGAGAAATATGCGCAATGGCTAGTTCTGAGTAATTGGTGTTATGGCCTAAAAAACTTCCCTCGTTATTGGTATTGTAGTTTTTTAATTTTTTTAATTTCAACTGAGTTATTCAGATCAATTAAAAAAACATACTTCAGGCCAAATTTCAATTGTCGACTGTTGGTGAAAAAATGTTTTGATTATATCGACTTCTTTTTTTCTCTTTGAAGCTTCATTTACTAGACGTGCTATTGTATATCATACAACACGTTAGTGAAACCTCCAAAGTCGAACACAACAACACTAGCGCACTATGGGCGGCCCCATACAAACAGGTGGCCAAAAATATTTTCGCGTCATTTTTATAATATCTTGCTCCTATTCGTAGGGTTTATGCCTGAAAAATATGAAAAACATGTTGAACAGGTTGTTTCAAGACGATAGTTTGAAACAGCATGAAATTACAAGGGCATTGCATACTTTTAGGCTTTTAGGCGTTTAAGGATTTTTATTCCTATTTACAAAATGGATTCCAATTCGTAAAAACACGCTTCACTAAGAGATCCAAGACCAGATTTAGACTGCACTATGATTGATCTACCGATAAAAGTGGCCATGACGACCAAATGTTTCCTCAGAGGTATTTAATGGCCAATAGGGTGGTTTTATAAAAGCAATGTCTCAATCATCGCCGACAACATGATTGGAATTGCAGAATAGCAGCTAGTAGCAGCCAAATTTGATTTCAATGCCTTCCAGGGATCCTAAACAAAGTATAGAAATTTTTTTAATTTTTTTTTAAATAAACATTTCTACGTCTTATACGTCATTCGAAAGGTTTACAAGTAAGCTTTTAAAAACTACTTTAAAAGTTTGACATATTTCATTTAAGCCGAAGATATGCAAAGTTGAACATTTCATTAATTTTACCAAAAATTGGCAATGGTCTCATTATGCTGCCAATATCTCGATAAGTATAGGGAATTGCAAACTGATATTCTAGGGTTTACTGGTCCAAGTGGTCTACTTTCAACTACCGAACCTTAATCTCAAATTGAATAAACTCAATTTTCGATTTTTGGACACCTGAATCCCCTTAGTGTAGCGTAGGGGTGCTTACGGTTTCCTTAGACTTTGGCCTGAACTATCCCATAGTACAGTTTTCGTAGTTTATGGGCTTGGTAGTAGTCTGAAGATCCGGTACCTCCGTAAAAGTATCTATTTTGTTGAAATTACATCTAGCACAAACGTTTTTGATAGAAGTTTTAGGTTTGCATCTTAAGTAATCACTTGTCGATCCTTCGGGTTAATCGGTCAACCAGTATAAGTTGACATTCTGTGACCAACATTTCAGAAGGGCGTAAGTGCTTTAGAGAGCTCATGATTTCAAACCCGTAGATTATATTCTATACAACTAAGTGTTTTTCAAGTTCAAACGTGTGCGAAGAACTAGCAATTAGCTAAAAATCATATCTAACTCAAGAATAACACCGTTTAAAAATATGGCAACCCATACACCTAAGTTATACTTGAGCAATACTGCGCATATCTAAGAGACGGTTGATACTTACCTTACCGGTTAGACTCAGGCCTGAGTCTCCTCTACGAAGGGTCCGCAAAACGCCCTCCACTTGCTCGACCCATCTAGCTCGCTGCACACCACGTCTTCTTGTACCGGTCGGATGGCTCTTGAGAACCATTTTAATCGGGCTGCTTTCCATCATCCTGATGACCTGCCCTCCGTATCCTCCCGATTATCGCGATGTGGACGATGGTTCTCTCAGCAGCTTATGCAACTCGTGGTTCATTCGCCTTCTGCAAGTCCCGTCTTCCATCTGCACTCCGCCGTAGATGCTACGTAGCCTCTTCCGTCCGTAAATTCCAAGGGTGCGTTGGTCCTCTGAACGTAGAATTAATTTTTCCTGCCCATAGAGGACTACCTATCTAAACAGCGTTTTGTAGATACCTAGTTAACATCGTGTGACGGTGAAATTTGTTCAATCGTAGAGTTTTGCGGAGTCCAAAGTAGGCTCGATTTTCTGTCACAATGCAATGCGTCTCTAAATTTTTCTACTAGTGTCGTTGTCGGCGATCACCAGTGAGCCCAAGTAGACGAGTTCTTCAACCGCCTCGATTTCATCATCGTCAATATTCAGGGAGGCGTGTGCGTTAATTAATCCATAGAGCCCTTTGCCATCATGGCACGACTCCAGAGGCATGTTATCCTCCATTTGGGGCATTTGTGCCATCGCCATATAGGTATATGAGCATATTTTATCATCTACCTGAGGGAGAAGGGGATATAGGATAGGACGTTCTGCGCGAGCGGATCAGCTTCTCGTAGAAGTTGCTGCATCCTACTCTTACCCATTTGTCAACAAACGGGAAAGAGTGGGATGGAGCAAGTTCGAGCAAGTTCAACCTACGTCGTTGAACAGGACTATTGTAAGGTTGAGCATGACGTTTAGTTTGTGGAGAAAATGAGAGGAATCGAAATTTCAAAAGAATTTGAGGATGTGGGGTATTTGTTTTCAGAATTTCTCGCAGTGAAAAAAATGGCCACACAGCCAATTTTGACATCTAAGCCTTACAATATATACTAACCTTGCTTCCGTGTGTCCTTAGCACGGTACAGCTCTTCTATCGCTTCGTTATCTCGTTCTTCCTGCTGGCGTTTCTTCCTCCGGAGGACTGAGTTCTGCCTGAAGCGCACCTGTCTACAACGTGCCTCATTCGCCCTCGTACGGTGTTGCAACATCCTCGCCCATGCTGCATTCTTCTCGTTTTTCACACGCTAACGCCGCTCAGCACTAAAGTGCATAATTTCCAGACTACACCACAAATGTGTAACCCTTGCACATTCACAAAATCAGCTCATGTGTCCGCAAAATCGTTAAATTCGCAAAAATGTTTGTACAGCAATCTAGCTAGGTGACCTTGGAAAACAAAAAACAAAAATATCGACATTTCGCATCTCGACGGGTGTACGAGCTGATTTGAGAATGTGTAACTGTAACACATTTTTGTGTGGTCTGGAAATTATGCACTTATGAGTAGGGCTTACACATTTGAGTGCTGAGCGGTTTTACTGTGCAACTGTCCACAACCGCCGTCGTATCTGTGATTCGGAATCGCGAAGCCTAGTGCTGCAGCAGAGGTGCTACCTATGGTGGATCGGATGTCCCTTCAGCCATCTTCAAGTGCAGCTACGCCAAGCTGCACTTCCGTTGGTAGGGCCACTGCTAACTGCTGCGCGTAGTCTTCAGCAACTTCTACGTTCCGCAGTCGCTCGATGTTAAGGCTGCGTTCGACTGCGACGCTTGGTAATTCGCCGTAGATCATAGCTTCCCAACCTTCGTTTCGCGACCCCCCAACCGCTTGCAGGCACGCTTCGATTGTTTTACGAAAAGCGCAGTGACGACAGACTGGGGGGTCGCGAGAAACAAGGTTGGGAACCGTGGTCGTAGATTATGCTGTCACAACCTGCCAAACCAAGTGACTTGCAACTCCATGTTCCAAGATTGCAATCGTAGTCCTTTTTTCATCGCGTTGGTCTTTGGCGATTGTATCGAGTCGTATTTTCTTGTAGGTTATTCGAACTGAGGACTTTTACGGGTGGCTTATAGGGCCTTCGCCAACACTCCTATCTCGCCGGAGCGCCATCGTGTCAGCTTTTCCTCATTATATTTGTTCAGGGATGTTCTTATATTCGCGGAATTCACAAAGCGTTTCTGAAAAATAGCTCTTTGTGAATTATTTAAATTATAGTTTACATCCTATAAAAACCTGCGTAATTTATAATCGGTACACTATCAACCAGCTGCAGATCAAAAACGGCTTAACCTAGAAAAACATGTTGTGACAAGCAAATGAGGCTTATTTGTTGTATTTTGTAGGAAAAATATGAAATTTGATGCTCATATTTCTTCAAGATGAAATTTCGATCTGAGTTTGTAATTCAAGCCATTTTCTTCTGCATAAATCAATGATCGTTGAAACTTGCAAATTTCACAGCTTACGAACTGGCATTTCTACAAAAAAAAACAAAATTATATTCACCAAAGATATGCCCAAAACAAGTCACAACAAGCTTTGACATATATGGTTTACAAGGCCATATTAAATGTAGCCTTATTGTCCATTCATGCTATATTCGAAGCATAAATTGATCCATAGTATTTTTATGAATAAATATTCACTGGAATCGTTTTTTTGACTATCAACATTTGCATAATTTAAGTGGCCTAATATAATTCATATCCAAACCTGGATTATTTTTGAAATTATTAGCTGTTTTCCCACTCAGCAAGCAGAAATTAACAGTCATAAGGCAAACTCATCCTCCTTAGAACCTTAAATTAGACAGTTATCATGAATAAAGCCTTGCAAATCATATAGATTATGAAATACTATGACCACAATACAAATAAAAACTTCTGAGTAGATACAGTTTCAATAAAAGATGCCTTTAGATATTTCACGCCATTAAAACACATTCTACGAATTTCGCCAGCAAAATTTCTTACAGCTTTCGATCCACGATTATTCATGTTGTTGTAAGTCAAAACATTGATTTATTGTATACCAATACTGTTCGTATAGTAGCCTTTCCGAATGCGTATTTGCCGAACTGGAGTTCATGTAAAAATAAGTTTTATGGCCTTGAATATGTATGGAAGCCTTTAATTTTCCGTGAAATCCTTCACAGGTTAACTATAGTTAAATATATCGGTCATCTTTTATCTCCCTTAAGCAACAGTCATTATACCTCAAACGATTCGATAGTGTGTAGTTGATGAATTTGGCAATTTTATATTTCTACACAAATCTTGAATCTGCCAAAGATTGATTTTTATACAATTTGTGCGGAAAAACTGGCACTACATATTTATGAAATCAGATCAATATTTCATCTAAAAAAATAAAAACAGCTAATTTTATATTTTTTCCTACGAAATACAATAATTAGCTTCATTTTTTTCTAAAAACACTTTTTCCTAATTGAAACCGTTTTATATCTGCAGCCGACTGGAAGTATACCGTTTCTAAAGTGCGCAGGCTTTATCCACGACACAGTGGTCCAGACCAAGAGACCCAGATTAACGAGGAAATATGCCTTTAAATACTTTTTAGACGAGTATGCTCTTCTACAATGTTGTTCCTAAGTACGGCTCTTGTTCCAATAGACATGAAAATAGGGGTGGTCTATTTTTTTTTTAAACCAAACTTTTTTATTCGGATGCATTTTTTTTTGCAAAGTTGTAAATCTATCAGTTTTGTGCATGTTTGCTCTGTAGCTTTAAAATTGACCATCCCAGAGCAAATTTTCTGCATAAGAATAGGGTGGTAATAAAAGTCAGTTTTCTGACTTCAACATTTTCAGTTTCAATATCTCATCATGGTTACCCAAGAAATAGATAAACGCGTGGTTTCGTGCACAAATTATCTCTTTCAGTTCAAGAGTTACGGGCTTGTTGGGGTTGGGGCCAGTGCTGAGAATGTCATTTCGACATATCTAAATTCAACTACTTCCAGCTCATTTTAGAAGCTCAACCTGAGAATATGGTATATGAAAAACGTGTGCGGCTAGACCAGTTCTACAAGAAAGTCACAGAAAACTGTTCTTTTCTGAATATTTAAGTTAAATTTCACGGACTACATTCCAAAAATGCCAATTGATATGCACCTTGAATATTATTGGCATTTTTCGAAGGTAGTCCGTGACATTGATGTTAAATATTCGAAAAAGATCGGTTTTTCCGTGATTTTCTTGTAGAGTTAGTCGCACAAGTTTTTCATATATCATATTCTCAGGTTGACCTTCTAAAATAAGCTGGACTTTAAAATTTTGGAATTTAGATTTGTCTAAATGACATTTTCAGCACTGGTTGGGGCAAACATAAAAAATATCTCTTGTCAGTATTCAAAACAAAACATATTGATATAAAACATATAAAAAAGAGAGGTATTATTACTGAAACTCAAAACAAAAATAATTGAAAAGTGCCTATCTTTTGGAGAAAATCATCAATATCTTTTAAACGGGATGACATAACATCAATCTCGATCTTCTATCTTGGCTCACTTTGCCCATTGTATAACTTTTTTGACAAGCATCACTTTGCCGCCGTCAACAGAATTGTTTAGCATATTTTAATCTATCTTCAAATGGTAATGATTAATTGCTTATAGTGCCAACTAGCGGTAGCAATCAAAAACATATCTTTTCTCCATACATTTGATCGTTTTTTTATGCAAACTTCACAACCGTTGAGCCCCCCCTTATACATAATGGCATTGAAACAAAATTCCAGAAAAGCTTATGGGTAGCAAAAGGAACAAATTTAGAAGGAATCCTTCAGGTTTTTTTTTGTATCCCGTTGGATCACACCAACTATCACCTTTGGTCTTTACAAGTGTATACGGTGACGAGTTTCTGAAAGTCCTTACAAAAACTAATGAAAACGTATTAAGTTGCTCAAATTTATGGACCTTCCCTTAGTGAGAGCCCCAGCACACAAGACACACAGACGTAACACATGCGAAATTTCCATCGACCACGCTTTTAACGATAATTTGAAATCTTCATAGTTGTGGCTTTCGCAATTAGAGACGTGCACATCATTTTTCTTTGCGTTTGACGTTTCACTCTAGCACCATCTGTTGACGTTATTGCATAATGCAATGTTTCGTGAAACATTTCCACCAGGAGATAGTAGTGTGGACTGTGCGATGGATTTTCACGAAAATTGTTCTATGTAGTTACGTTTGTTTGTCTGTGGTTCTAGCCATTTTTGCAGACCCCTCGATTTTGGTAAATATTGGGTTCATTTCAAATGTTATAACAGGAAATTTTCTTCAAAAAAAAATCTTAATACGTTGTTGTAAAGAGGAAAGATAGAGCTATAACTTACTCTTACGCCGCAATATCAAAATACGAGAGATGTATTTTTCCTTTCAAAAATTATTTGCAGTTTTGTAAATCATGTCACTTTTGAGCACTGGGTTAGGCACCAGATGATTGCATAAATACAACATTATTTCACAACAATCATTAATTTAACCCTAGTAATATGTTAGGGTCAATATCTTTAACAATATAAAAGTTTTAAAAGCAATGCCCGCATCATTGAGAAGCAGTTAAAAACGGGAACGATTTTCCATTGTTTTTTTCTAGAAATCCAAGATGGTGGCCAAGGTTAATATTAAGAAATCCAAGATGATAGTTAAATATTAAGAAGTTAAATATTAAGAAATCGAAAATGATATCCAAGTTAAATATTAAATATAAACTTCTCGTTTATGGGAATTTAATCGGGTTGTCGTTTTGAGGAAGGGTTTTTAATAAACTTTCGAGTTTAATTGAGGTAACAATTGATCCAAATCGAGGAGTCCGTAGCAATGGTAGTGGCTCGTACTCAATTGTTTTGTGGTTATTTGATTCTTCAACGCCTATGCTGTACGAGTTGAGCAATAATCATTGAAATTCGTGAAAGCCTATTTTGTAATAAAAATCAGCTTTACGGGGGCAATCATGCTTTGGCGCGCAGAAAGTTGAATCGCGTCAGCACTGATATTGATAGCCAACACGCTTGTTTGTTGACACCCGTGATAATCCAAGGCAAATTACAAGGAAGCAAAGCTATTTACTACGTTCAGTCCACAGCGCCACAGCGTGATTGCCTCCAAAAAGCTAGTTTTTGGCTTTCCCGAATTTTAATAATGTTTGCTCAATTCTTACAGCAATAATGTCAAAGAAGCAAATAACCACAAAACATTAGAGAATATGATACCGTTTTAACATATCTCACTTTTTATGTCTATTAGAGTGTTCCAACACAAATCAACAAAATCAACTTTTTAAGGTTTTTTTTTTTTCATTACAAATGTGATAATTACATATATTTCCTTCAATTTTATTGGCATACGTTGCTCGTAGAACTTGTAGCAAGCAGGTATAAAATAAACTTTATTTTCTTTCAATTTGTGCCGAAAAAGTTAATTTTTGACAAGTTTTTAATATTTTGAAGTTCTAAAATAGTCGAGATACACAAAAATGTTTTCATGCTCCTCTAAATTTCAATGGATTTGGCTGAAATTTTAACCAGTTACTTCTCTTAGAATGCCAATCAAAACATGGGTGTGGACTTGAGAATCAGAGAACCTTTTTTAAAGTTGGACAGGCCTACTGCAGGGCTAAAATAAAAATTAACCACATTGGTTTGCATGCATAACAAACCAACGGGGATAGAATATAATTCCAAGTTCAACATTTGTTTACAGTATCACTTTTCGGGCCCCCGGTGGCTGGGCTACACCGGCTTGGTCCTAGGAGCTGGCTGGCCAGAGATCCTCAAGTAGACAACTATATTAAGCATAGGGTTAAAAGGGGATCTAATCCGACTGTAGCCAAAGCCTTGTTCAACGAGCGCATAACGACGAATTATGCTGAGACAGAAATAATATACACAGATGGCTCGAAGCTATCCAATACTGTTGGAATTGGTATTTATGGTAAAGACTTTGATGAATATTACAGCCTACCGAACTTCGCTTCAGTTTTTTCAGCAGAGGCAGCAGCTATACACAAAGCCGCATCTCACTCAACCACGAAACCAATGTTGATCGTTACCGACTCCGCCAGCTGTATTCTAGCCATCACGTCCCCCAAAACACGACATCCATGGATTCAGGCCACACAAACTCTATTGGAAACAAGACGTACTCCCAGCATAAGCTTCATGTGGGTCCCAGGACACAGCAACATCCTAGGCAACGAATCAGCGGATCGGCTGGCAAACCTTGGCCGCACCGGCCGTTGCCTCACTATGGAGGTACCTGCAGCTGACGTGAAATCCTGGTTGAAAACTGTGGTAAGAGATGCATGGTCCAAGGACTGGTGGACAGATCGAACCTTATTTATTCGGAAAGTCAAGGGCAACATATTCCCTTGGGAAGACAGAATCGATCGAAAAGAGCAACTAGTACTGTCTCGTCTCAGGACCGGACACACGAAGGCCTCACATAATATGGAAGGAGGTGCCAGTTTTCGAAAAGTATGTGATTCATGTGGAACTCCTAACACCGTGGAACACATGTTGTGCGTCTGTCCGGTATTGGAACTACCTCGGACACTACACGGATTAGGAGACATCCAAACAACTCTAAATAACGACTCAGCGATGGAGGCAGCCTTGTTATGTTTCCTGAAGGACACCAAGCTGTTCTCTTCAATTTAAATCAAGAATCGACTGGGAAATGGACATAAAAATAAGCTACGACATAGGACCTTCAATCTCGTATAACGCTAATACTTCTGACGACAAGGATCAACTCAAAAGGACAACCAAAGACGACAGCAACGAACCGATAATTTGTTAAAACAACCATTGGGATCAGCCCTTCTGGCTTCTATCCTTTTCTATATTGTACTTAAACTCTGTATTTTTTTCTCACTTTTAGAGATGGCCCCTTAAGATCCATCTACCACTAGAGACGAACCAGCCGAGGGCTGAAAGTCTCTTTAATAAAGATAAAAAAAAACTTTTCGGATAGACTTGATTTATAATCAGTTGTAACTGAGATTCAGATATACCTCAGTTACAAATTGGTGTCACAAGTTTTGACTAACGATGGAACTTAATTCGATTTCGCTAGTTACTATGAATATGTTATATCTAAGTTTAGCATCAACAACAGATTTTAAATAGGTTTTAATATTGTCTTACTTGTTTGCATTTTACGAAACAAAAAATATCCGAAATCAATGCTAATGCTCTAATCCTAAACTCATTGTTACAGTGAAGCTCAGTTGCAACTTGTTCTCAACGATGGTTATTTTTCTTTTAGCTTCATGTATACAAATCGTTAGTGCAAAAGTGATATTTATGTGCAGTCTTTTCGAGATTCAACAAAACTAAAGCGATAACAATTCAGCTTCTTCCACGTTGAGGTAGTTGGTTGTATAGTAGTGTATAATCCAATATCTACTATGCAATCTGCTAGCTTGACGTGTTGGTATGCAACTCAACAGGTGAATCGCAATCAGCTTCCAACTTTGCTCTGAAGAACTGTGCATTGTGTTTTATTTAAACTAAATGTGGCACCCTTTCATTCCCAAATCCTTTCTTTAGATCTTATACTGAACTAGTGAACTCTCCTTTCATTTTTTGGTTCTTCCTTCCTCATAACCGCATGATGTTTAGTGTTATTGTTTAGTTTTGTTTCTGCTGATTCCCTGAGACCCTAACTTGTGACTATAGTTGAAGTTTCACAAGTTTTGATCTCCGGTATTAGCGGTCGAGATTCATCGTGGATGGATGATCCTCCGGCGGACGACGCTGCAGCGAACATCAAACCAAGGAAACAGCCTGAGCGGTGAGTAAAAAAAAACGTGTACAAGCCCCCACCGATCCGGGTGTCTGCATTCCAAGCGCGAATCCTCTTTAACCTCATTATTTTTAACAACGGATCGCACACGCAACGCACCACGCCACGCTGCCGAATCAATGCCGCCGAGGCCTACAACGAAAACGACGCGTATTAATCCATTAATGGAACCGGCTTGGCGTGTTTTCCGCACCATTATTGGCGGAGGATGCGGATAACAGAGAGGCATTTCAGGCTGAGGGCTCCCACTCCGGGACCCCTCAGTGAGGGACGTACCTTCCTATACAGGATGGATGCAACGGCATTTCATCGCTACGTGGGTCACTAGGGGTTCGTTGTGCGACAAAACGAGACAGCAGCACCCGGCAACAGTTTCTTCATATTTGGGATGTGAGATGGGATTTTCTTTTTTCTTCACTTTGTTATCTTATACCAATTTGAGGTCCTCGCAACGGACAGCTCAATGCGATACGCATGATGCTGAGGTATGGATAAAACATGGAATAAATTCAAGGCAATAACATTTCAGGCGTACTTTTTTGTTTCATTTAGAAAATAGTTCTATGTAAGATCAACTTCGTCCAAAACCTCGTATTTATGTGATTTTCAATATTCATATGAAGCACAGCAATTTATCTTCAATTAATTTTTGAAAAGGCCGTATGAAATAAACTTTGTTTTCTTCTTCAAAAATGTATTACTTGAAAACGGTTTGTTGATTTTAAATAATGTTCAAAATGATTTCCCAAAAACCATACCCTTCGATTTTTTATTATTTTTCTGTAAAAGGCTGAATTAGACCCTCCAAATTGTCGAAAAGGGTGCTGATAAACATATCAACTAAACTAACAATATAAGGTAGTCTTCAACAAACCCATAAGTAAGAAAACTACTATTATTGAGTTCCCTCAATAGCGTATCTGCTACGAGACTCGGCAAAAGTGGTGTCAATAATCCCCCTTGAGGGCATCATCAAACACTGAATTTCTCAGTTGGAAGTGAAAGGCCTAGGGCTATGTGGATGGGACTGACTGGTGCTATTGTAAAGGCCTTATTTTCAAGCTTTTTTCGATGGATTATTAAAAATTAACTAATTGCTCTAGAAGCCTAAATTTGCGACAGGATCTGCTGGCAACTGCGAGGATACCTACTCACTTTCAATCCTGGGCACCCAAGGTGGTGCAGAGGGCCGAATTGAAAGATTTCCACCCTGGGTTATTGCCAGCCATCGCCTTGACCTGTGGCCAGGTCAAATTTCTGTCCACTTGCTTGATTTCGTTGTTGAGGCTGCGCCACCCTGAGCCTCTGGGTCTGCCTCTGCTGCGATGTCCTGCTGGATTCCAGTCTAACGCTTGCTTGCAGATTTCGTTTCCCCCCCTGCGTAAAGTGTGGCCGACCCACCTCCACTTTCGTTCCCGAATTTCTGTCGCTATCGGCTTTTGATGACATCGACGATGGAGCCCACGTTGGAGATCCAGTTGTGAGAATCTATTGATGAAGACCTGCAGCCGTTGCGTGTTCTCCACTGACCAGGTTTCACTGGTGCACAGAATTAACGATCGAGTTAAAAATTCGGATTTTGGTGCGTCAGATCAGTCGTTGTTTTTCCATACATTTCTATAACTCGCAAAAGCAACCCTCGCCTTCTTGATCCGTGCACTTATGTCGATCTTGGTGCCGCTATCGACCGCCATTTGGCTACCAAGATATTGAAAGCTTTCAACATTCTCCACTGGTTTCCCAGCTACCATAAAGCTGGAAGGGGTGACCGTGACTGCGAGGAGGATACCATAAAATTTATATTTTCAATATTCGCAATATTCGATGAGATGTTTCAGATGATGTTTCGACCCAATTTTGCCCCTCTGATCCATTGTCAGCCCCAACGACGGTATAGCTGTTTAACTATATCTGAAATTTTTAATATATTTTGAAGAATTTTCCTTAGAATTCTTTATTGAATAGCAGAAATTTTAATAAAAATTTAAGATTCTTTTTTCAATTCTAAGGTTTGATTTTACTAAGGCAACTTATGAACTATTAAATCTAACCACAGAACTGTTGAATAATTGGTAGAGAAACGATAGCAAAAATTATAGCCGCATTATTTTGAAAAAAATTTATTCGTGAGATTTTTTATTGAGGATGTAATCAATAAGAACACCTAATAAAGATTCCTTGTGGAAATTGCAGAAGGATTTTTTTTGGGAAACCTCTACAGATATTGAGATAATTTAAAAGTTTTGTAGACAATTTTCACTAAAATTGACAAAAGTTTTCTAAAAATTTCACTCAAAAATCCATTAAAACTTAGGTCGAAAATTCCTTCATGAACTTATCAAGGATTTCTTCTAAAATTTCTCCAAAAATGGTAGAATTTACACTTAAATAGTATAATAGAACTTCAATCGCTCCATGAAGCTTCAATAAAAATTGATTTATCCTAGATTTATCTGAATTTCTCTGAAAGAAAATTTTTAAACCTCCTGAAATGCTTCCAAAGACCCCCTCGAACCCTTTGTAATGCACTGTGACCCTCCGAAACCTTACTTAAGCCCTCTGTAACGCCTATGAACTCCCCCCCCCCCCCATCCTGAAACCCACTTGTAACAGGATAGTCACGGCGACGCAGGTTTTTGTTGCACAGAAGTCACTGTGACTTACTTCTAGCAAGTAGATATTTTTTTGGTTGGCATACATTTATTTGCTCCACATCACATTTAAGACAAGACATAATCAACAATAGTAAGCCACAATACTCGGATTTTGGCAGCTGCGATCCATCCTCGGTCGCGCCCAATGCTTGCCAGGTCACGCTCAACCTGGTCCGCCCATCGTACTCTCTCCGCTCCACGCCTTCTTGTGCCAACCGGATCAGTCGCGAACACCAC
This sequence comes from Aedes albopictus, assembly GCF_035046485.1. Classification (NCBI taxonomy): domain Eukaryota; kingdom Metazoa; phylum Arthropoda; class Insecta; order Diptera; family Culicidae; genus Aedes; species Aedes albopictus. The sequence goes on along the minus strand of NC_085137.1, from coordinate 104,184,489 downwards.
CCAAGCAACACTTATGTTATATAAAAGTGACGACATAACCAAAACTAACGCTGTCATAACTCTTATACAACATGTGTGCTGCTTGGGCAACTTTGCAGGGTTGTTTTCCGGCATTCTTGCAACATGCCCTGCCACCGTATCCTTCCGACTTTGGTCACCTTCTGGATGCAGGGTTTCTCTATCTATATCTCGTATCCGTAAAGGACCATCAGCCTTATCAGCGTTTCGTACATGGTGCACGACTTCCGCTGATGATGCACCTTCCAATTTCATGACTCACATTGTTGTCAGCCGTCAGTAAGGATCCGAGGTAGATGAATTCGTCTACCACCTCGAAGGTATCTCCGTCTATCGTCACATTACTGCCCAGACGGATCCGGTCGTGTTCGGTTCTGCTCACCAGCATGTACTTTGTTTTTGAGGCATTCACCACCAGTTCGAGCTTTTCTGCCTCACGTTTCAGGCGGGTGTACAGTTCTGCTACCGTTCCAAATGTTCTGGCGATAATGTCCATATCCGCATAGCACACAAATTTACCGGATTCTGAGAAAATCGTTCCCCAGATGTTGAGCCCGACTCGTCGTATCACACCTTCCAGAGCGATGTTGAAGAGTAGGCATGAGAGTCCACCCTTGTCGCAGTCCCCGCCGAGATTCGAATGAACTGGATAGCTCACCCGCAACCTTAGCGCAGTCAGCTTCGTCCATGACTCTCTATAGCTCTGCGCTACCGTACTGTCGTATCCCGCTTAAAAGTCAATGAACAGGTGATGCGTTGGGACCAGGTATTCACTGCATTTCTGGTCACGGTTCTTTTTAATCATGCTCCATTATATCACGCTCGATTTTAGCACGGTATTTTTTTCGATTATATCACGCCATAATAATCGCTGGAAATATTGCCAACCACATATTCTAAACTAGATAGGACATATAGAAGCGAACCTAGTGTGATGTTTAAGGCACATGACTAACATGCCGAGGACCTGAAATCGAACCCCAATTCCCGACAAACTCACAAAATGTGAGTTCTTCTTTCTAAAGGGTCGTAAAATCGTGGCTCCCGAAATAAACTATCCTGAGATTAAATGCCTTTCTACGCATAATTGTTCCATGTTGTATGGGCTTCCCTATATACAGTGATCGACATTCGTTTAGCCGAGGCCAAAAAGTTTTCAAAAATGTGTCAGGAAACTCATTTAAAAGATTTTATGATTAAACTTTTTTATCGTAGTGATAGCATACCTAGTACTGTTTTATAAAAATGTGATACATCACACTTACATATACATTGAAACAAAAACGAGGGTAAACACCCTTCAAATGTCATTTTTTGCCTACACATTCGTTTAGCCGAATTGTACAAGTTTTGGAATTTCATAATAAAAAAACTAACAAATTCGAAACATATCCAACAAAATGGTTTTGTATGGTGATCTACATTATAGATCGACTTGTAAATCATGAATTAGATCGTTTTTGGAAGTGTTGCCATATTAATTTTACATGCATCTCATATAAAAATGTCATAATATTGTAAATGTTTCCAAATTGAGATTTGATGTAGTTATTTTTATCGGAAGTGTTTCAAAAGAATGTAATGAAAGATTCATGACGAGTGCAGGTTGAAAATTTACGAAAACCATTTTTTTTTACTGAAAAAAATAACGCAAACCATCAAAAAATCACGTATTTAAGTATTGTTTAGATGAAATATGATGATTTCACTTCCAAAAATCACAGCGTTTACTACTATTACGTCTTCTTATAGCTCCCAATATCTTCTAGACTGTATTCTGGCTGAAATAACATACATTGGACGGCTCACATTTCGAGAAATGGCACCGAAGGTATTCAAATTTCTAGCATGAACTACTTGTTTCATATTTTAGACCAGGGGAGGACAGCCCGATCTGGTATCAATATTATGATAAATATCAAAAATATTAAACCTTTTATCAAAAATATCATCAAGTGGGCATTGATTTTTCGCATCCTTTGTAATTGACACTTTCACGTTAGCTAGATTAGGAATTCAGTGTTTTGGAAACATAAAAAAGTTGGGGATAATTATTATTACATTGTTTCGAATTGTAATTCGTTTAAATATTGGGTCGCTGTAGATCGGTACAATGGCATACTGCACAGTAATTCGAACATAATCACCTTCACAAAAGCCACTCAATTCAGAATTTTCAAGGCACGGCCCATCCATGGAAAGATTGAGATGAATTGCTATACGGTTTGTAGACAATGTTCTTTCTTGGCTTGAGTAATCTGGAAAATATTTCACGTTTTATGTAGATATTAACATTAAATGCAATTTTATAACAGCAATGGTAATGGAGACATTTATTATATAAAAGAACAAATAAATGGCAAATTAAATCAAATATTATCACCTTCCCAACAGCTATTGCAGATTTCATTGCATTCTGCATCTGTTTCATCCCTGGCTTCAGCCGAATCCAAGAAAAGGTGTGACTCGCTTATATTAGTAGTGTTGCTCTCTGATATTGTCGACGCATCAGTTTCCATCAAACTCGGTTCCTTATTTTTTTTTTCTTTGGAGTAGAGGTCACGATCTCTGCTGAATTTCTTTTCATGTTCGGTTTCGAATTTCGAACGCAGTAGTGGTATTGGGAACTATGTTTTACAAAATTTCCAAGCAACCATGTTCCCATTGGGGTTTTCTTCAGCTTGACGGTTTTCTCTGGTTTACACATTTTGCAAGTGACCATGCCGATGGCCGATCCATCTTCTTGTATGCTCACGGTAGCTGTCAAGCCGTCCAGCTTTGCAAAAAAGCATGCGAAGTCGATGGTGTCCACACGTCTGAGAACAAATGAGATAGATTCAGCATTCAAAGTTACATATGCTTAATAGGACTCACCTGGATCCATAATATGTTTTAATTTTTCGGAGCAATACATCGGCCAGGTCACTGCTTTTTGCTGATGGTCTAAAATCTGTGCATGGCTTACCACTGGTTCCAGGTAGGAAGTGATGAATGCCATACTTCCGCACAACTTCTGCAATTTTTAAAATTGCTTTCCTTTCGCCATTTAAAAAATAAACGATTCTGGAGACGTCGCAAATTGTCCGTACAGATTTCGCATTTCGTCCGTCCCAAGACACGCTTTTTTTACCGGAGCAAGCAGCCTCATATCGCTTTGGATTTGGGTAACGTCGGAATCCTTCACTTCTGCCAAAGCATCGCATGACGAGTATCCTTGCAGATTCAGGATGCGCATCAGATGTTTTGGTAATACGCCGACTGCCTCTTGCATTCGCTCCCAAAAGTAAGAATGGATATCCTAAAATAAAGAAAAAAATGACAATGTTACGTGCTACTCGAAAATGAAAAGAAAAGAAGACTTACTTTATCTGATTCCATGACCGTTGTTTACCATGAAACTTCAAATTTGTTCGTACATCAAAAGCCACGGCTTGCTTGATGACTACAACTAATATTAACAAATTAATATTTTATCATTTCATATCAACCCGTATTAATCCCAATATTACTGATGTGACCTCCCCCTTGTTTTAGACGTTCTTTTCAAATAAATTATGTTAAACATGAATGTGGTTCAATACTAAGACTCATTCATAATATATTTCTGCAGATTGAATAAAATAAACCAATTGTTTGACCATATGCATTTTTGTATGAACATCTGCTTTTAAATATACAGGGTACAAAAATTCTGACACTTCTTGCAGTTCTTTCACTTAGCAGTCTTCTAACTCATTTAGTAATGCTATTATCGAACAAGTATACTACACAGGCATTAGGGCACGTCTTTATTTTAACGCAGAACTACTTATTTTAGCTTTTATCAATCCCATTTTAAAGTTTAACCAACCAAAACCCAATATACTTTATTTTTTCATGACATTTTATGCAATAATTTGAACATTTCCAACAATAATTCTGTGCCATATTTTCAAAACAGCTAGTCAAGCTTACGTTTAAGTGTTTACAAAAATAATTTTTCTTAAATAAATATGTTTATCATCGCTTCTTCTTATCGGGACTTTTTTTTATATATTTCTCTGAATTTCACAAATAAATAAACTTTCAACGTCAATTATCTTGCTAACACGTCATAAACTAAATGCCTTGGGGTATATCCTCGAAATATACTCACGAAATTGCAAAAAATCTATTGAAAACCAGTTGTTCATTTACCTCGGCTAAACGAATGTCTAGGCAAAAAATTACATTTGAAGGGTTTTTACCCTCGTTTTTGTTTCAGTGTATATGTAAGTGTGATGTATCACATTTTTATAAAACAGTACTAGATATACTATCACTACGATAAAAAAGTTTTATCATAAAATCTTTTGTATGAGTTTCCTGACACTTTTTTGAATTTTTTTGGTCTCGGCGAAACGAATGTCTATCACTGTACATGGGACTATTATATGTAGAATTACAGTAAAAATCTCGACAATAAAAGAAAAATAAATGACGTATGCATCGTCATATTATACTCATTTTGCATATTAGGATATGATTTTGTGTACCACCAATGTATGCCGGACGCTGGACTCGAATATCTAACAAATGGAATGCTTTACAAAGCTGAAATTTTGACTGAATACTGATCAGAGAGTGTGTTCGACAAAATGTTTTGGAAGTTTTAGAACTGGCTTTGGGTTGAATACGGACTGAATATGATTTATTTTTACAGAACTGTTACGTTCCTATTTTTTTTGGGAATAGTTTTACATCTTTCTACAATGTAGCACAAAAGAACTCGCCTCATAAAGATCAACTCAAACGTACCTCCAAGGGGTTTGGGAGTCATGTAATGAAGTTTGGGAAGCTATGGCCTTGGGCATTTTTGATAAACTGTAATGTAAAAATCATGACAATAACAGTAATTTTAGACTTCCATTAATTAAAACAGACATTTTAATAAGGCATAACTACGTTCGAAAACAGTAACTTCTTATGAAGATGTTTGTCGTATTTAATTATTCCTATGCATTCCATTCCCAATATCGGTAAGATAAGGACTATATCTTTCCATCAAAATTGGTAGATCGCTCGGAATAAATTAGATTCGGTACACAACTTTATAAAAAGGTACTATAGTTACATCATTTTTAAATGTTGGTGACTATTTGTTTGTTTTTGTTTTCGTTTGTTGGATGTGAGTGTATTCTGATTAATAAATGAGTTCTAAAAATAAATTTTCGATTTATCACGCTCCAATATATCACGTGATTTTGTTTTTTTATTCGTGATATAATCAAAAAAGTACTGTAATATGAATCCATAAATTGAAAATTATTATTAGGCAACCCAGGCTTATCACCTAAATCAATGTTTTCCAAACTTTAGGAGGTATCGCCCCCGTAGAGTTGCAAAAAAATATTTTCGCCCCCTTAGGTGAGATTTCATTTTTTAGAAGGCTGAAACTGTGCTTAGCTTTAATGTATCTAAATCTGTGTCACTCTCATTTTCATCAAGCTGTTTTGTAAATACGTTGATTTTCCGCATTTCAATAAAATATTCTGAACTTCAATCGTGCTTACATGATTTAATTATCGTGTTTGTGCATACTTTTCAAATCGTTGTTGATTGAGAATTGATTAATCAAAATTGTAAGGACTGTGAACACCTACGAACACTCGATATTCCCAACCAGATGTGATACCATTGTTCTTAAAGGAAGTTTTTCAACAGCCGAAAGTCAATGTGTTTGGTCACAAATAGTAATAATACTGGTGGAGATTATAAAATAATAAAAATATGTTATGTAAAACAAGTGCAATTCAGAAAAATATCGGTGTATTTTCAAATGTAGTTTTTTTTTTCTAAATCCAGATTAAAATAAACGACCTTCGTATAATTCCTCCGGGAAGCTTCTCTGAAATATTTTCAAATACAAGTTGTTTGTAAGCACTGTGTTACGAATTTCACCAAAAAAGTGTTCTGAAATTCGTCTAAACCTCATGTTTTTTATTCAAATTCCATGAAGAAATCCGACTACGAGTTGATACCCAATTTTGCTCATCAATTTGCGAAAAAAAAACATGTTCTTTTTATAATTTTGACAAAACTAATCAAAATTCACAAATATTCGTTATAGGAGTTTTCAAATACACTTTTTTAGATTTCCAGAATAACAGAAACTTTGCAGAAATACGTGTAGCAGTCTTTTTTTCTAGCTATTTTGCCAAAGAGTCCACATAAATACGAATAATTATGTGAAATGGAGCCTCGTAGCCGTGCGGTTAGGGTCACCAAGCTTATAATCGCACCATGCTATGGGGTGAGGGTTCGATTCCCGCTTCGGGCGTTGAAACTTTTCGTGAGAATAGTTTCTTCCCCGTTTCCACTGGTGCATGCTCCGTTGTCCGTTGTCTAATGTTAAGTTTAAAAACAGTCTGTACAGCCGAAAGCTGAAGACGTTGTCCGTGTCTTTTTAAGAAATATGTAAAGTCGATGTTTAAGTTTAATAGTGATTAGTGACAAAATTTTTCTGTAATCCTAGACAAGACTTGAACTGTAGCTTGAATAACAGGGATTTTTAATGATTCAGTTGACATTCTTAACTTGTAGTTCAATACTATCGATGTTTTCCAATCATTGAAAAAATCGCCCCCCTTTTTAGTATTTTCGCCCCCCAATTCTGATTTTTTAAATTCAGCCCGGCTTGGACGGTCCTTCAGCGAAGATTGACAGGCACAATGGATGGGTGGAGACGACTCACGTTTGAGGATCTCGTACAGCCTGGTCTGGAAGGAATGAACAGAACACAACGAGTGGCAATTCTTAGAATATTTATGAAATACATCAGCTTTGTAAATGACTGTTACAATGTAATTGATGTAAATGCTTTGAATTTTCACTTAGAATTGTAAACTTTTAAATATTGTAAACTAATACTAATAAATTGACAAATAAACCAACTTTTACGAAAAAAAAAATTCGCTCCCCCTGGGTCTGATTTTCGCCCACTTTGAGAATCACTGATCTAAATGAAGGCTTCGGTGTATCCAAAAAACATGGTTTCCATATTTTTTTGACAATAAAGTACACTAGCATGAGTACTACAGAACAACCATAGGGGGCTGTCCATAAACTACGTAGACTCTTAGGGGGGGGGGTGTGGCAAAAGGCTACGCTCCATACAAATTTTGAAAATTGTGTATGAACAAAAGTCTACGACGGGGGAGGGGGGTCTGAGATGGCCGAAAAAAGTCTACGTAGTTTATGGACAGTGCCTAGATTCATTTCAACATTCGATGAGCTGGTGTAAGTGAGATCTTTCTGATTGAACTCTGTACCTTATATTGATACATGACTACATTGAAAACTCGCTCTCATTGAAAAGCCTCTCATTAGAAGCTTCTGCAGGTCAGGGCTCTTTCAAAGTTGATTATTGGACTCATGTAATGACAACTTAAAACTTAAAAAGTAATAGCAATTAATTGCTGCTGGTGGTGGCCAACCGCGCGACTGCCAGAAACCTCAAATAATTGTATATTTACCATTATTCAAAAACTCTCAAAGTTTCAAAAATGTTAGGCATTTACGCTTTACTCGTGCATTTCTTTTTTGTCATTCGAGGATAAAAAGATCACAAAAATGTAAAAAGGATATCTCAGTAAGTGTGCACATTGAACCATCATAAAAATTCAATCGGCTCATCCCATTGTATGTAAAGGACACGTAAACTTGAAAAAAAAATCCCTAAGGCTTGCAACCTCCAAATAGAATAGGCTGAGGAATCAGTTGATCTATCTCCGTGAGTGTAGTTTTCAAGATATGAGAATGAATAACTTAGGCGGCCAAGTTCTTGCTTGATCGTATAGTTGCACCACGACCGGACGGACGCTGTGTAAAATATGCTAATGTTCTGTCGCCTGCAACGGAATGCGGGAAGATCCGCGAGGTGGTTCGCGAAGTGCGTTTAGAAAGAAGGAATAAAATGAAGCAACCTCACTGCAGCTCGGGTCGGTCCAGCATGCAGCGGCCCTCGTTCGTTCGTATCCCATCAGAGCGCACAGAGTGTCCAACCGAGTGCCGGTTTGCATAACCGGTTTTCGATTGGTGTACGATCCTGAAGAAAATATGTATGGCAACATACGGGATGGAGTTTGTCTAATATTCGCACGTCCTACTGCGGGGTGTAACCTTTCGCCGACCGACCCGAGACCGCGAGGAGGGTCCGGGCAGATGCTAAGAAAGCAAATACCTACTTTGTATAGGCTTCGCCGTTCATGCAGTGCCATAATTGATCTCTCACGCGGGATGTCCAGTTTGGCAGGGAGCATCATCCGTTAGAATAACAACACATCAACAAGAGCATGGGAATATGATCTTTTGCGGATTGTGACTGCTTGCGCTGCATCCCAGTCAGCACCAGCCCGGTCGGTGAAGTGCTCTTTGTTCATTGACCCCTATTTGAGCGGACCACCGCGTGTGAGATCTTGGCTTTTCCGTTGCTGGATGCAGGCAATCTCCTATTCGGGACGTTCGCCAATTGGCACATGCATGCAGGTATTGGGACTAATTTGCATCTGCACGTATGTTACCCTTTCTTCGGGTGTTACGTTTCGCATAATTTCTTTTCATTGCAAAGGAGAATGAAAAAACGAATTTCTTCTCTGAATGCCATTATAATAGATCTCATCCTTGAATAGGAAAGGTCAATGATCCAAGAATAATAGAACTATGAAACGCTTAGAGGACATCCACAAAAGGTATATTCTGAGAAGATTTCAGGGACTGTTTCGAATATTTATGATAAACTGAATGTAATGTTCTTTTTAGTGGTAACACTTCACAAGATCAAATACTATAATGTTTTAACCTTCACGTACCCGACCCCCGACAACTTATTTTCAAAATGCTGGCATTTTGTTAATTTTCATCCGATTTTTTTTAAATCGCCTTCAATCGATCATAAACTGGTGCAAGTTTATTATACTCAAGTGGCCATGTAATATTCGGAACCATTCCGGAGATATTCCGGATTGTACTGGGGTCAGGGGGTGCGGGAGTTGTCTGTTTTGTCAAATGGCTAAAAGTGAATATTTCGGGTGTTATTGTGTTTAAAAGGCCCCGCGGAATCTGTTTCAGGTGTTCCGGAGTGGCCACATCAATTGATAGTTACTTCATGCATTTTTTTTCTGTCTCCGTCTCTCGAAATCTTGAAAATTGATACTTCGTACGGCATGTTTTGGTTGCAAACCAGAAATGTCCCCGATGACACCCCGTGGAACCTGTGCTAGATGTTCCGGGGTGGCCATATAAGTTGATACAGACATCAGTCTATCGTATCTGACTCAGTCATTTGAAATCATGAAGATTGGTGTGTTGCACAGCATGTTTAAGTTAAAAACCAGAAGTGTTCCGAAAGAGGCTCCGCGGAACCTGTAAAGGGGATCCGAATGGGTCCACTTATTCAAATCTGGTTATTGTAGTTGTGTTTCACTGTTCACAACAAAAAAATTGCTGAAAATTAATGGATCAAACACAATAACACCCGAAATATTCACTTTTACTTATTTACTTATTTTGGCAACTCCCTGACCCCAGCACAATCCGGAATATCCCTGGAATGGTTCCAGATACTGCAAGGCCACTTGAGTATAATAAACTAGCACCAATTTATGATCGATTGAGGGCGACTTCACAATAATCGGATTAAATTTGACAAAATGCCAGCATTTTCAAAATGAGTTGGCGGGGGTCGGGTACGTGAAGGTTAACCTGTTTTAAACAATCTCGCATACATTTTACATGCGAAATACTGACGGTCCACACGTAATGCTAATACGGAATATAAAAAAGATGAATCTAAACATACTGTCAAACCACAGATAACAGATGCTTGCCCTTGATCAAATAATGTGTAAAAACTGTGTAAACCAAATAATTTGCTCACTGCTGCCATCCATACAACGAATTGCTGCAGTAATTGCAATCTGACTATTTCCGTTTGTCATTTACCCTCTAGCGTTACGAAAGCGATCATTGCGCCATCTCCAAATGATTGCTAGTTAGGTTTTCTTATTGAAATGACGGTTGGGAGTGCTTATACAAATTTTATATGTGAGCATGAACGTATGTTATCTGTGGTCAAACATTTCATCCATGAATATTATTACCATATAATAATAAAGTTCGAAAATTTTATAAAATGCTTCTGATATTTGGTTTGGCACATAAACATTCAATATACAATATACTCCTATATGAAACACCTAGAAATAATCGTGTAGATTTAGGTGACCAAACCTGACGTAAACGAGCGTCTTTGGAGATGCAAATTTACAGGTCAAAACACATAACGTTACGCTTTGTAAGACTTAATTTCATATGAGTTGCACACATTTTCCGTCCTTCGGGACTTAATTTTACAAGAAAGATGTAGTTTTCAACGTAATGTATGTAAATTTGAGTTGTTGACTAAAAAAACGTGTTAGGTAAAGTCCATTTCTCTAAGCATGAGCATTGGTAACCGCACACTTCGTAGTTGCTACTCCGTGTGACCCTGCTAGCGAAATTGTACAGAGAACTTTGGACTTGGGATTTGCCACCATCCTCAATGTACACATTTCGAGAGCTCAAACTTTATTCGGTCAATAACGACACTGACCATGTCCTTACGGTCAAACGAGGAAGGGAAGGAATGTTAGTTCGACAACTGTTGCTACTAGAGGCAGAGTTGTTTTCTGTCACTATCAAAGGTAGGCAAATCGCCGATATTGATAGGCTAACTGCGATCCAAGTCAGCGTGTACTCTGTTGAGTCACTGTCTCTTTGCTTCCTCCATCACCACTGAAGCGACTGTGATGGCGTGTAGATACCACCGATAGGCCATCTTTAAAATTCTTTTTAAAATCGAAATAAACACCTTCAGTGATGATATTTTAATATGTGGCATTAAACAACAAGTATTACATATTGGTCATTAAACATTATGGTGGAGCGGACCTGGTGTGATGGTTAGAACACTTGACTATCACACCGAGGACCTGGGATCGAATCCCACTCCCGATAAACTCACAAAAATGTGAGTTCTACCTTCGGAAGGGAAGTAAATCGTGGGTCCCGAGATGAACTAACCTAGGGCTAAAAATCTCGTTAATACAGATAAAAAAAATTAAACATTTTGAGATTTGGCTAGACTCGCCTAACTATCAGCTCAGTTGCAATGATAATGATCTGGAGTGCGAATCAGTATCAAGTCGTTGCCTGTCATTATCGTCCTGAAATTGATCGGCCTGCAGTGATAGTGACGGTAGTGCAACATCAATAGTCAACTGACATGACTGATATTATGCAGCACTGACTAAAGGTAGTATGTACCACTGGGCCCTCTACAATTGTCACGGGAAGGAGTTTTGTTAGTAGAAAGGGATTGATAGATGTATAGATCAAGGATTCCTTTTGGTATGCGATCCATGCAACCGTGAGCATTTATACAATATACACACAAATGTGTCACCTCACAATTTGAAAAAATAGTGAGACCAGGAAAATTCTAAAAGAAAATTTATGGAATGAAAAAGATGTTGCATCACCTCGCAATTGGGAGGGATTGTGAACCAATATACATTGCTACTTACCATGAACTCAGTATAGGGTATTTTAGCCAATAGTGGACCCCTTACCTATAGTGGACCCCCTTATATTTTTCCTAATTTTCCTGTTTAAATCTGTTTTTACCGGTGAACTTCCACCGGGAGACGATGGATCATGTTCCTAGCCAGTAGTTACAAGTGGTGGAGCTACGCTGGAAAGCAATAATTTGATTTTTTTTGAACAAATTTGTAAATGTAAACAAATCTGGGGGAGTGGAGCAGACCTGGTGTGATGGTTAGAACACTTGACTACCACGCCGAGGACCTGGGATCGAATCCCACTCCCGACAAACTCGCAAAATGCGAGTTCTTCCTTCGGAAGGGAAGTAAAACGTGGGTCCCGAGATGAACTAGCCTAGGGCTAAAAATCTCGGTAATACAGATAAAAAGAAAATAAAAAAAATAAAAAATCTGAGGGACCACTATTGGTTAAATCCAAGGGGGTCCACTATTGTCTCCGTTTTAACATGGTAAGAGAATACGATTTATCCTATGGTGGACCCCAACAATCCTATAGTGGACCCCGGGGGGACCACTATAGGATAATTTGAGCCAGATTTGAAATGATTATTTTATGGGAAATATAGGGTGGTTTGGTAAGGTTTTTGTGTGCAATGTGCAGGAAAGACATAGAACTTCCTGTGCAAACGTTGACAGGGGCAATTTAATTGGAATATCATACTGTTTTAACGATCAGAACAATTTTCAGCTACTAAGGGGTCCACTATTGGTTAAAATACCCTATTAAAACAAAATTTTGTGCCGACACTAACAGTGATGGACCGCACAAACTCTGAAGAATTCTGACGCATATATGCGGATCAAAATAGTGTGGTGAGCACCGTAAGGTGGCGGGCATTACAAAAATATAGGACATTTTAATTAAAATGAAACCAAATTAATGAAAAATTGGACCAACACTTGAAGTGACGAACTTAGCAGTTTTTGTTAAGTAAATACATATATGATGAAGGATGATTTTAAAATAATAGATACATATACTGCGTTTTTTTTTTTCAAAGAAAAACAAGGAACAAGCTTCATCATTCACTCATCATCATCATCATCATCATCATCATCATCATCATCATCATCATCATCATCATTCACAATCATCAATGATTCACTCGAGCCCACCGTCGACCTATTGCTTAAAACGAAACGATCGTGCGACACTATTTTCCTACACTCGCAGTCACAGGCACAGCAAGGAACAACACAATACTAAATACTAAACATTCAGCCGTCTATTGGTTTCATTTTCACACGAGACAATAGCTAACGTGATCGATTATGCTGCGATTCTCACCCCTACTTCAAATATCAGTTTCAAGTTCCACTCTCGTAGGCCTATTTGTTCTCTGTCTTCAGAGCCATTTCCTTCTATTCTGACTTTCAAAAACTTATCCATATACAATCGAGTCTACCTATATTGGATCCCAGGGCATCCGGGTCTGGAGGGAAACGAGATTGCTGATGAGCTATACAGGTTCAGAACGTCGGGTCGGGTGCACGTTCTACTTCCATTTGGGAGATCTGTGCCTCTGGCTGGACAGGAGTGACTGTAACGAATGGTTCATTGGCCTTGAGCCCTTCTGTGGGACCTCAAACCGCTCTGTAAAAATCGAAAAGAACAAAAATATGATCAGTCAAATCACTCCAAACCAATCCAAAAGGCTCGTCACGATAGACCCCTAGAAACCCCACACAAAAGATCGGAGCAAACGGAACGTCAAATTGTCGATTCTGTGACGAGTAGAGGGACACATCAGCACATATCTTCTGCACTCACCCACGTAGGTTCAAATTCCATAGCAAGCCCTTATTAGGGTCTGCCGACATATGAATCTTATGCCATAAGGATGCGTTTGGTTTCAAAAAAATAGTTTCAATAAAACGGGGGAATCACATATTGTAACTCAAGATCTGTATTTATCAATACAGTTATCTTATTTTTTTTTTTTTTTTTGCTACATGTTACAGCCCGTTTAGACTATCTGATATTTCAGTCTGATTATTAGAAAAATAACCACCAAAGGGCCCATATAGCCGAGGCGGTAAACGCACGGGTATTCAGCATGGCCATGCTGAGGATGACGGGTTCGATTCCCGGTCGGTCCAGGATCTTTTCGTAAAGGAAATTTCCTTGACTTCCTTGGGCATAGAGTATCTTCGTGCCTGCCACACGATATACGCATGCAAAATGGTCATTGGCAGAGGAAGCTCTCAGTTAATAACTGTGGAAGTGCTCATAGAACACTAAGCTGAGAAGCAGGCTTTGTCCCAATGAGGACGTTACGCCAAGAAGAGAGAGAGAGAACCACCAAAATGTCAATGTCGCGCCCTTCCGTGTGACTAACACTTAGTTTGCCACGTCCTAAGCGTTAGTACCGGTACTAGAAGTGCCAAATCAATTTTTACGATCAAAACATTCACTATAATATACGTATATCTATAACTTTACGTACAACTTCACAGCAAAAGATACACTCACTTTTGATCCCGATTAAAAGTTTTTTAGGCCCATATCTCCGCCAATTTGCGTCTGATTTTAAAACCCTAGGTCTCATTCAAAAGATAACACAGCGCAAGATTTTTTTGTCTCAAGATCAAACTTATGTGTCTCTGAAGGATTTTGGGCCGCTAAATCCGAATCCGGGCTCAGATTTGCTCCTACACGTCACAATATACCTCAATTTATACGGCAAAATATGTGATTTTGGGCTTTTTTGACTGCCAGCCATTAAGCATGGAAATATTTTTTTTAAGCAATCAAAAGGTTAATTGGTCAATTAACATCTAAATTAACGACTCATGCAAAATATTTCGTTTTACCTAATCAAATTGGATAAATTTAAGCATTTTATGTTAGTATGAAAACTTGCATGCAACTTTTGGAGGGTGACTTGTATGGGAAACATCGTACCTAACATAAATCGCTTAAAACTATCAAATTCAGTTTTGTAAAATGAAATATTTTGCATGAGTCGTTAATTTAGATGTTAATTGACCAATTAACCTTTTGATTGCTTAAAACAATTATTTCCTTGCTTAATGGCTTGCAGCCAAGAAAGCCCAAAATCGCATATTTTGCCCTATACATTGAGGTATATCACAAAATTGTGACGTGTTAGAGCAAATCTGAGCCCGGATTCGGATTCAGCGGCCCAAAATCCTTCAGAGACACATAAGTTTGCTCTTGAGACAGACAAAAAGTTAATTTTTGTTACGCTGTGTAATAAGTTTAAGTAACTTTGAACATGATTTGGGTGAAACTTTTACAAAAATATTTGTATGTCAACTTAGCCCAAAGTTACCAAATTTTCAAAAAAAAAGAATATAAACTTACGGCAGTGTCGCTGGAAATTGGGTCGACCAAATTTTAAGATGGGAGCTGTAATATAACCTATTTTATATTAGTTTTCAAATGCTTTTTTGCCAAAATTAGTTAAACATCTAGAAAAAAGTTATAAAGTAAATTAATTATTGATGTCATCGACCAAAACCCCAAACTTTTGGTCGATGACATCAAGAGTTAGCTCGCTTAATAACTTTTTTTTTCTAGATTTTTTAACTAAGTTTGGTAAAAAGCAGTTGAAAGTTAATAGAAAATAGGTTATATCACCGCTCTCATCTTAAAATTTGGTCGACCCAATTTCGAGTACCACTGCCGTTAGTTTATATTTAGAAAATTTGACAACATTGGGTTAAGTTTACATACAAATATTTTTGTTAAAGTTTCACCTAACTCATGTTGAAAGTTACTTTGACTTATTACCTTTTGAATGAGACCTAGGGTTTTGTAATCGGACGCAAATTGGCGGAGACATGGACCTAAAAAAACTACATGTTTTGGAGGAGGTGACCCCAAACTTTTGATCGGCAGTGTTCATACATATCACATTATTACTAAAATCTGGAGGCAATAATCTTCACCCGACAAACGAGAGAGATAACTATTTCCTTCTTCTATTTTTTTACATGTACGATTGTTTTCTAGTCTTTGGGACTCTCTGCTTATTCACAAGCGTCATAATTCAGTCTCTTGGATCTGATCTGTTCAGTGAGGTAGGTTAAAGTCGTTTGAAGTAGCTGCATCCTGCTCTTACCTCTTTGTAGACAGAAGGGTATGGGAAAGATGGGCCGCTTGTTCCTGTGGTAAGAGTCCACTCACTATGCAGGTGGCCCCTAATTCATGGTGCCCTGATCCGTTTCAGAGGCTCAAACCACCGGCATTTAATTAAGGATGTAATATCTTCTTTCAATCAGAAAATGTTCTGTTCAGTTATCGTCTGTATTAGATACCAAAAATTAATTTTCACACTAGCTTCACCGATTAACTTTCTTTACACTTATTATTATAATGAAATTATCTACTCACTTTACTCACTACTCAAACCTGAACTTGTTGAAATTCTACACTTCTAAACTGAACTCAACTTAATAACACTTTACGCTCGACTTCTAATACCTCAACTCCTAAGCTCTCGATTCCTAATGCTCACGACTTCTAAGACCCATGACCTCCAAAAATACGATTAATCTTTGCAGACTTACATAAAACAATACTGTCCTAGTGGCTTTATCCTATAAAAATACTTTCGTATAAGAAATTTTTATCTGGGTAACCCAGTGAACCCAAGTGTTTGCTTCTTCCAGTAAAAATTAAATGGCTAGCTTGTGTGCCATGTCTCGAGCATATGTGCTTGCCAACAACTTAATCGCTGCTACCCCGGATAAAAAATTACCATTAATTACATGGTAAATATTATTAACAAATGACAGGTTTTATTGTTCACAATAAAACACATAGTAGATATATTGTTACTTTTTACAGTATAAATCAAGCCCATATAGTTCGTACAATAAGTGAACAATAGTTTTATTAGTGACTAATTGATTCGATTGTTTTTCAATAGTTCTATAATAATTTAAAGTTACTATCAGTAAAAATTAATTTAAGTTGTTTTTAAATAGTTGAAAAAGTTCCTGCAAAGTTCTCATGGACTTTTTATTAAAAAAGAGTTTATTTCTCAATTACACTTAAAAACAATTCGTAACAAATAAATAACAATAAATATTATTGTTGCTTGGATTATGTTTGTATAATCAAATACAAAATCACTTGACAAATTGTTTATAGTTTTCGTTTTAAATTTGAGTACAGTAGATGTTTCGGTTATCGAATGTTATTCGCTAAAACTTCAACGACTGACAGACGTCAAGCCGTGTTGACAAAGGAAGCTCTCAATGAATAACTGAGGAAGTACTTATAGAAAACTAGCTGAAAAGCAGGTTTAGCCAAGTGAGGATGTTACGACAATAAAAAGATGAACAATGATTTTTCTAATGTTTTCCAATAAATTAAAGGAATCTAGTAAATAGTAAACTACCATTGATAACAATACAAATACAATTAGTTTAATGGGGTCAATTGAACCGATGCTAAAATAAACATGCAATAATATTTGTTGTTATGTAAACAGATTTCGCCTTTGAAAAAACAAAGAATTCATATTTCTCGGTAACATTTTTCTCCAGCATTTACAGATACTAATGGCCACATGAATTGTGAACGATTTATGGTATGGATCATACGACCTGAGGTCTGACTTGTGATATTATTTGGCAGTTATTTGAAAAGATTGAAGATAGATCATATCAACAGCTCCAAGCAATACATACCAGACAGACATCAGAGTGTTTGATTCTTATCATAAAATGTGCATATCATTCTGGCGAACGTTAGTGCTCGTAACTGCTGGATATAAATGTTAGCAAAAAATATAAATTCTATGGATTTTCAAAAGCGAAAACTGCTCACAAATAACAACAAATTTAATTGTATTTTTATTGTAACAACGATTCATTTGACGCCATTTAATTAATTGTATTTGTATTGTAAGCAGGGATGGCAAAAATACTTTTTTCTCTTTTCCGTTCATCGATACTGGCAGTAAAATAAAAACAAAACAACGGCAGCACCAATACCATCAGACGCCGCGCCGACGGCAGTCAAGCAGACGCTTGATGGTTTTCGCTTCCACACGAAAATATTTATGAGCAGTCATGCTGAGGCGGGTGATTGCGAAAAATGTCAAATATTTTCAACTGCTAATAACTCACTTGTTTTAATAAATAATTTAAATCGATTTGCACAAATAGCTAGAGCACTTTCCTAGCTTTGTGATGCATGCAAAGAAGTTTGTCTAGAAGCGGTTTGAAACGCAGAAAAATGCGAAAACGGGAGAGACAGAAATTTTTGTCGTCGTTGTGCTCGAGTACTGGCGCTCTCGCGCTTAGAAACCGTTTCGAGGAAGAAGGCTGCAGGAAAAAAAATGTTATGACATTTATTTTTCGAACAGTTTGAATTTGGCTGGGCCTGTGATGTTCGTGTGGAAAAATGTCAAATGTACAGCCGGTAACCGTTTTTTCCAGTACATTTCTCATCCCTGATTGTAAGAACAATGAAAAAACATTAGGATATACTGTTATCTTTTGAAAATTGCCCTAAAAATGTCTCATAAAAACACAATACATTCTATTGTTTTTCGCGAAAAACTGTATGAAAATTTTCTGAAAATTTTATGGTTAAGATACAAAACAACCACCATTTTTTATTGTAAAAGTGCCATTTACCATTCGCCGAATGGTATACAACAATAGGGGTGATGGTGAGTGTGCCGTGTAAATTACAATATGTTTAATGGTGAATATTTTTCGAAAAAATGGTGTTGTAACAATAAAATGTATCGTATTTTTATGATATTTTATCAGGGACACTCTTGTCTGAACAAACTTCCAGAAGTGAATGTACTAGCTCACATTTGAATCAAAGGTTTCCATATAATGACTGAAGGGGAGCACTTTGGCTGTTTCTCCCCACAACTACATCAATGCCATCCAGCGACCGACTAAAACAATTGCAACCAAACACGAAGCAACGAAAACGAAAACATCGAAGACATTGATGAAGGAAGAAAGCGGAGCGAAAAGACGAGCCTTGATTTGGGATTTTGCTCTTTTTTTATATGCATTTTATTAATAGTCAGTGAATGACCCACGTCGCGTTGCACGGTGCACTCCAAGCCAGTCAGCCGCGATTGAGAGGCGAAAAGGAGCGGCCGGCGCGCGCGGTTTTTTTTTGCGACTGGCCTCTCTGCGTTGCACTACTGCAACACGTCTTCACCGTCCACGAAGCAGCATTTTGCGCGCGCTCCGCGTGATGCGTCTTTGGGCGGTGAGGTGGACGCGATCGAATGACGAAGCGCTCATTTTTTTGGCGATTATTTACGATCGAAATTTGTCGCTTAATTTTTGTTTTACGACCGTAATCAATGCGTAATTTCGAATATACTCGTGTGGGAACCGTTAATTTTAAGCAGCGAACAAATGGAAGATAATTCAGGAAATCAATCACTGACATAAAACGCGTTTATTGAGCTGGCCTGGCTGTTCGGAATCTGTAGGTGTTGAGAAATTTCAGAACCCTAAAGTACCTTTCCTGTCTTCCGTAACCGTTCGCACGGGATACCATCTTTGGCGTACAACCTCTCTACGCAAGAAACGCAGCAATGGCGAGAGCCGAGGGTGAACAAGATTTCATTTTATTTTATGCGATCGTTTTTTATTCGCACTCTTCTGCTGTCGGAGTTCTTAATCCGTGGTCTTGTGGTCGCTGCTGTTGGGGTCATTCAACTCAACCAACAGGCAGGCGCAAGCGATGGGATGAAACCCAGACGTTTATCCGCTGACTGGCTGCACAATATCTTGGACCCTACGCTCAGTTGGTCCTTCGCAGCGCAGCAGCATACAGGGGAATAGTGATCAAAATGGTCACATTATGTAAAGTCTTAAAATATTGGGATCCGTGGTATGATCGGTTGTATTTTCGTTTTATAAGCAATGATTTAAATTATTTTAGGTAGGTATATTTTGCAGCCTTTACTTTCTACAGCCTTTGCTTTCTCCATTTCTTGCCACTTCACATCACAGTTACTCGAAGTTTTGTTCAAATAGCATGAAATTATGCAAGAATTCAAAATGCCCACGCTTATGCAACAATTAACAATTCATTGCAGAAACGAAGAATTAACCTTTTCACCATACAACAATTCAGCTCATTACTACAAATCTAGTACAAATCTATTACCGAACCTGCCCTATTGATGCCGTTGTCGTTGTCGAAGAACTTGAACCTTACACACAACACACAAAGTAGACCAATTTGGAAAAACCTAATAGCAAATAATGAACTGAATTACAATATGCACCTGGACATGCTTAACCATAAAACAGTTGTTAAAGCTCTTTGAATTTATTCATTGTCATACGCTACTCATCATAAATATAGACTCAAAACAAGCATTGCAACAACATTGGATCACCCTTTACGCACATCGATAATTCTAAAACCCCAGAATACCTACAAAAATGCTGCCTTCAGAAAAGTAGTTGCTTTTGGGCTTCTGAATAACTTTGCTGGAGACAATATTTTTGTAAGTCCTCACTTTTTGGAGAGCCAGTGATCCAATATTGTTGTTAGACTTTTTGTGAATCTATACTTATGACGGATAGTGTATATAAAAATACAATAGTTACGGCAAATCCAAATACGGTAACTTACGTATTTTCGGCAGGTTTGTACCCTTCGTCAAGGGGGTTTTTGAAACCTGTTGAATTCAGGATTGGCCTCAAATCCTTCCCAACCAAGCTGAGTTATAAGCCCAAATTTCAGGTAATTTGACCCACAAAAACTCCCCATGACGAAGAGAACAAACCTGACGATGATACCCTTGGTCACTCTATTACTACGAAAAAAAACAATTTAAAAACACTATAAGTTGCCGTTCAAGAACCGCGTAGAATTTATGAGGTGGGTTTTGCCAAAAACCACGAAAAAAATAAAAAAAAATGTTAAATTGTGCGTGGAGAACGGATCCTCATTTGCTCTACATTTGCTCTACACTTGTATATAAACATCCTGTGACCATGGTTTACGTTGTTGTTTTGAGCTCTAATTTTGGAAAATAAATATAAATATGATAATTTAGGAATGCATGCAAATTGATTTCAAATACCGATCTATGAGCCATTTTAGTGACAACATTGTTGATGATGATATTGATTTTCACGGGTTAGAACGCCACCTCCTGTCAAATTTTCATTCATAAAATTGACTCGTAAAATGGACTATAGAAGCAATAATGATCTCTAGAAAACTACAAAGCGCTGCTGTTTTGCCTAAGGTACAGGCAAGTTGAAACGAGTGGGGTAAGATAAAACAGCGGGTTAATGTGATGTTATCTTACCATGATAAATAACTTCAATGTCAGAACACATAATTTTTTATTCAAACAATCTTTTATTGAATGATAAATTCCAAAATTTATTTAAATCTTTTTCAAAACTTCGCGTTTTATCTTGCCCAGGTGTACCTTATTTGACAACATAACCAAACGTAGTGTAGGTTTTTCGGCAACTCTTCCGGATTTGGTAAGTTAGATACACTACCCGTCATAAGTACGGACTCGCAAAAAGTATTGCAACAATATTGCATCACCCTAACTCACCTCGATATCTCTGAAACCAGAACACCTACAAAAATGCCGCCTTCAGAAAAGTTGTTGCTTTTGGTCTTCTGAATAACTTTCCTGAAGACAGCATCTTTGTAAGTCCTCAGGTTTTGGAGATATCGAGGTGAGTCAGGGTGATGCAATATTGTTGCAATACTTTTTGTGAGTCCGTACTTATGACGGGTAGTGTAGTTCAAAAGTGAGTGGGTTGGCAAGTAAGTGATGTCATAGTCAGCGGCTTGCTGTGAATATTCTAATTCCTATGTAGCCAATTTCACAGCGAAACGAAAAATGTGTAACACAACGTGGTAAATGCTCAATCTCAATGAGCCAGAGATCAAACAGGTAGCGTTCTATATTGAACGGATGAGATCAACACTGTCAACCGACATCAAAAGACATTGTTTTTATGCAGCACCGTTTCATTACTGTCTACTAAAAACACTATCCATCATATCAGATCCGAGGTCTGAACGCTTTGATTCACGATATGCTAGCTAGTGAAACATTACATTGGTAGGCATGGAGATCATTATCCTGTTATGGCATCTCGTATCTAAAAATTTTATTCGTATTTTGTTTTAAATTACAAATGCCATTCTCATTAATTTTCATCCGTGCCCATCATTATTATTGACGAACACACACACTTACTAGCTCTCCCGGTTACTCACTTATTAAATTATTAACTTACTACATCACTCATCTCACACATTCATTCTCTTACAGGCTCACTCAGTCACTCACTTACTCACTCATTCGCTCATCTGTTCACTAGCTAATATTTCAATCACTATCACACTACATCACTCACTAACTCACTACATTATACTCACCAACAGACTCACTGGCTCTGCTGCAGAGTCAAGGGACACTCCCAAGTAACAATGCCGAACAGTGAGAGTATTAGCTGAACATTGGCTGCTTAATGGTATCAGTGGCTGAATACAATGCTAGCTGAATAATGGTCTGAAGTACTGCTTGTTCAACCTCTTTGATCAGCATTTCATGGATGGCTGAATATCATGTTGAATAGAATATTATTCATCTATAGACTGCCCCAGAAAGTATGGACGCACCTAGTCTTCAGTTGTCTGGTCCTGATCGATGGTTCTTGTTTCGGGCTTTGTTTCGCCTGTTTCTGCTTACTATAGCATCGAGCATTCAAACGTTTTTTGTCACGATGAACATTGGAATTCGAAACCCCAACTTTTTTGGTCATATCCCGCTCTATGTAAGTTAGGAGATTTTTTCTTGTACCAAAATACCTTCATTATACGTTTATCCACACGAGGCTTAGCATGGCCTATTTTGTTGACCCAATTTTTACTTATGTTCAACCATGTTACCCTTACCGTGCTTCATGATTGCTGCTTGCGCAGTTTTTTCACTAACTCCCTCCATATTTTGCTTATTTCCTAAGTGACAATTTAAGCTCAGTACATCATTTGTGCACATTTTTTTGACGGTGATCCTCTGAAAGTTCTTGTATTTCGAAACTAACTGTCCGAATCAAATAAACCACAATAAAAAAAGCTAAGAGAATAGGTTGATTTACAGGATGGAGCCTTCGAAAAGAACTAGTCATCAATAATTTTAAAATACCAGTATTTTCTTACTGCGTCCATACTTTCTGAGGCGGTCTTTATGTAACCAGCTTTTTAACAGACACCAACATGTAGAATCAATCATCTGTTGTTCAACCTTTCATCAAATATTTTTTGACAGCTGACCAAAACAATGTTTTCGTAGAGTCCACGTCGCTTCTTCAGCCTCAATACAGGCTTAGTCCAACTTATGTTGATATTTCAGACACAACAACCAATGTTCTCGTCTTCGAGGATATGTATACAATTGTGTGTGGTGTAGGTGCTAAGGTGAGTGACTATAAATGAGGAGGTTCGAGTTCAGTTCCCAGATTTTCCATAGAAAAATTTATACATTTCTAAACATCTCTGGAAATAGAATGCCGCAAATGGTAAGCAATGCGTACGAAAGTGTTTTTTTTATCAAAATAAATAAACTTTATTGATTACTGATTCAGCGCATATCAAGCCTTAAATCAGCCTTTCAATGCACTTCAAATCAGCTAAAGATTGAAAAAAATCAACAATTAGATGTTTAGGAGCTGAAAAAAGGATTGTACCTCTTTTGTTCAGCTTTTGTTCAAATAAAGGGTGCTTTAAAATAGCAGAGAAAACGTTTGTACAGTATCAAATTGTTACCTGGGTAAGGAGTGTATCGAAAAGTAGTTGAAAATGTTCAGGATGCTCTACCTCGAAGCTGAGTTGGTCTTTTCATTTCGGTTCTTTTATGCAATCTTTACAATATAGTAAAGTTTAGAACAGCTTGAAGAAATTTGGAAAATGTTTAGGGCTATTTGAAATATGGTTGAACGGATACACCTCACAAAATAAAAATCTGCACAAAATGCAAAATTGTTAAGATTTTTCAGCGTTTCAATAACTTGTAGCGAACAAATTTACGGTAAAAAATCTGGAAAATTATAATTTATGTTAATAGTTACATATGTACACATAATCAGAGTTGCACTCTGTCACTGTCAATGGTAAGCAAATCGCTGATTTTGATAGGCCGACTGCGATACAAGTCAGCGTGCGCTCTATTGAGTCACTGTCGCTTTCCTTGTTCCATCAGAACTGGACTGACTGTGATGGTGTAGGGATATCACTGATAGGCAATCTTTAAGGACAGACTTGTTAGAATCCCAAAATGGCTCTCACAATGGTCGAATTTGGCACCTACTCACGATTTTGGAAGCACTAATCTCTTTGTAAACAAAACCAGCGCATCTGAGCTTCTTATTTTAAGTTTTTTATAAGTGAGAAAGAACAGAATAATAACATGTACTGTTGTTTGAAGTTTGCTTCTTGAGATTTGTGCATCTGAAGTTCTGATGCACCGTTGGAGCGGGATTTCAAGACGTTTAGTCTAGTCTAGTCTAGTCTAGTCTACACATACACAGCCATTCATTGAAAGAATCCTGGAAAATGATAGAATCGACTACTTCCATCATTTTTCTTGTCAGTATTAATGATTGCAGTACATCAGAGATGCATTACAAGCTTTAAAGCGGCCAGGTCTACTGTGCAGCGTTTTTAATTCAACAATAAAGACAATGAGTGGGGACATCTCGTACCAACCGCTCAGTTTATGAAAATGCAAAATCAAAATACGGTGAAAATCGGTGGGGGCGACTATGCTAAGAAGGTTAATGCCACCCCTTTGGTCCTTGGTCCTTGGTCCTTCCTGGGATGGAACACAGGTATTTACTCCGTGTCCTGGCCATATTGCCTAGGCTTAAGCGCCTTTACTCGCTCTCTGAAAATAAACCAAAACGTTTTAAAGTCCCACGACCCCTGAATGATGGCCCATTTATAACGTACTAGCGGTCCCGGCAAACTCCGTCTTGCCAATCTGGTGGTGGTTTGACAGCTCTTGAGCTCATTTAAGCACCGCACTCTAGATTGGTTTTATTGAAATCGTGTTTAATTTCTTCCCCGCTCATAAAAATTTCAGTATTTTCATTTTTTTCTACTTTTTCGGTTGCTTTTTGTAACTTTTTATGCATATAAACACAGCTACCATGAATACAAATCGAATCGTGCAAGGGTCATGTTGATTGGTTCGGCCGTTCGTGAGTTTTGTTGCCTCAAAGGGGATTCAAACTATATATATATAGATAAATTAGTTTTACGATACCAAACGCTCCAGATTTTATAAAGGTAAAACTGTTGAAATATATGTGAATGAATAAAGTGTGACATAGTATATCATAAAATACATATTGGAAAGGTCTCACCCATATATTAAGTTGTTTCTATACTGTCATTCCTCCGGTTTTGTATAATCGGCATTCTTGCAGGTAGTTTTGATTGAAGTTAATTTTTTTCTTATTATTATTTCAATGGTATTTTTTGTTGTTTTTTCAAACACTAAAAACTGATGTTGGAGCGGGATTTCAAGACGTTTGTCCTTAAAATTCGTTTAAAAGTTCAAATGAAGATTTACCAAGATGATATTTTAATATGTAGTATAACCTAAGTAACACACTTGTCACAGAAGAGTCACGTTGGCGCAGGTTTTTGTTGCGCAGAAATTGATGTGACTTACTTCTAGCAAGTAAGTGTTTATTTGTTGGAAGTAAGTCACAGTGACTTTTGCGCAACAAAAACCTGCGCCGCCGTGACTCTTCTGTGACAAGTGTGTTACTTGGGAAAATAACAAGTTTTGCATGTTGGTCACAAAAAAGATTGAGTTTTGGCAAAAACCACTAAAATATCACATTAGTTGCAATGATTGTGATCTAGAGTGCGGGTCAATATCATGTCGTTGCCTGTCATTGTCGTTTTGATATTGATTGGTCTGGAGTGATAGTGACGATGGTGTAATATCAGTAGTCACCTGACAAGACTGATATTGCGCAACCCTGCACATAATATATCAATCAACACCGACTATCAAAATTTTGATTTTCGATAAAAAAAAATCTCCAAAATTTACAAAATGGTTGACCCTAACAAAACGAATATTTTTTGGTCAAACTTAGACGCTTTGCTTTAAATATCCTAAAAAGTTCTAGAATTCCGTTCTTTACCATTTACTATAACTAATAAATTACAGAAAAGTCAAATAAAATTAGTTTAAAGTTATAAAAATTTTCAACTACTTTACGATACATACCCAACTGAGCGCAATAAACAATACCGAAAATCCAAATGCTTATCCCAACTGAAGCGAAACATGTGCGACTGGTCAACTGCGGTAGAAAGTCATTGACGTTCGTTGATATGTACATCAAAATAAAAACTGGAAAAGTAAGCAGTCAAAAAATTAGCTAAATTATTAAATAGTAGTTTGTTGCGGACAGAGTGAATAATTGTGATTTTAGGAAATATAAGTTTAGTGTTAGTTAGTTACTGCCTGGGGTAGATAGGGCAATGAATTCAATCGTTTGTTCATATTTCAGATTAGCTGGCGGCCGTTTGAAGGGTGCATAGTTCGGTATTATTGTATGAGAAATAAATGAAATTCCGCCCTATTTTGCTTATCCTTTGACAGATACGCACGCATATTTCGACTACCACTTGCAATCTTCCTCAGTGTCATCCACTGAGGAAGATTACAAGTGGTAGTCGAAATACGCATATCTGTTAAATGATAAGAAACATAGGGTGGAATTAAAAGGTACGAAACTGATTACACTCATTGGAAGAGGGTATTCTGCTTAGACGGCTCGAAAAATCGGTACTAAAAACTATTTCTTGTTAGTGTAATTCAATCATTACCACACTACATCACTCACTAGCTCATTCATTTCTACACCCTCAATTTCACTCACAAACAGACTCATTCATTCACTAATTCACTAATTAACAAACTTGCTCACTTGCTCATTTATTTGTTAACCCACTACATTTCACACTAACTCATTCATTTACTCACTATCTCGTTCATTTACCCACTAACAGGCTCACACACTCACTCACTTGATCACTAATTCACTCACTTTGGTGAGTGCGCTCATTAAAAAAGAATCAAAACTCACTAGCTAACTCGCTCACCTACTCATACACATTATTCATTCACTACTTCACTTACTAAATCACTCATTTGATTTTCAACCCAATAACTTACAAAATTTCTTACTCATAATTTGAAAAACTCACCTATTTACTCACTTACTCACTAATTTTCACACGTTTCGAACTCAGGGGGCATGATTCTACACTAAAAATGATCATAAGCTCACCGAGTTCAAGAATGCTGTAAACTGGTGTTATAGTTTTGAATTTATTTAGTAAACTACATCTTACAATAACATGACAATGTAGTGCTGTATGATGAGGAATATTATATTAGTTGAGACACAGAAGACGTTCTTCTAAGTACCTACTTTGAATCAGCTTTCTCCCAACCTATCCTCCACCCATAAGGCAATCCCTTCCCCCACCTTTCCAAGCTTTCCGATTTATTTTCGTTAGCCCACTACTTCTGATTCATCTTTATTTATGTACCTTTCACCACCGCATGCTCCATCGTCCATTCATTGCATTGGGCCATTCGACAGCTTAGTCCGCCTCACGGTTCTGGTTGCTGCTCCAAATGCACTTTTCTCTGATACCTACCCATACATAAATAAAATGCACTTCAGTCGAACTGTGTCCGCGCGAACAAAAGTCTCCCTCCCACCATCCCCCCGATCCAATGAACCACCGCCGTCTATTAAGCCTCCGCCCGGAAAGGAGAAGAGAGCGCGCGCGAATCTCGTTTTGTGCATTTCTTTTCTTATTTTATTATTTTTTCAGACTCTTCTGGCCGATGGTGTTGCTGTTATTATTATTATTATTTTTGCCGGTGCTTCTGCTGCAGTTTTGCTATTTTTTTCTTCTTGTGCACTTCTTTCGCATGGATGTTATATTTTTTCCCCGCTGATTTTTTTCTCTTCCACGGGTTTCGTTACGTTCTCGTTTATACTTTTAGCTTCTTCCGCGCGCGGTTCAGCATTTCGTGAAAGTTCATTAAACTCATTCTGGCAGCGTCATTTTTATTACGTGCTGCACTATATCTCAGATTCCCATTTTTCTGTTTCTCTCGCGGATAGGGCTTTCTTCCTTGGATTGGTGCTTTCGAAGCATGCAAGGCAGCATGATAAACGGATTCTGCTCAAATTGGGATAGATGGCAGTTTAATCAGATTTTGTGCTTAATCCAATCTTGTTTGGAGCAATCTTTCCGTCCTATTTTTGTACAATATACAGAAACATATCATGTCATGTCATATTGGGTCTTTCATAATCCACTTTTTGGAAATGAAGGGAATGTTGTATGACCGAAGCTAACGCTTCGTACAATTTTTTATTTTATTTATTTTTATTGTGAACTAATTAAATGAAATTTATAATATTAACCCGTTAATGGCTGAAACGGCTTTCAAGCATTTCGTGCGAGTTTCACTAGAAAGTACGAAAATTGCTCATCATTTCTGTCATAATCAATTAACACTTTTTCACGATGGTAGGATGGTGCAATGAAATCATTTGACACGAATTGAAAACCTACCTAACTCATTCCTTCAATGTGTCATTTTTCTTGGCAAGAATAAAAAAAAAACTCAACTTGATCAGCCGGTTCCGAACCAAATGTTGAAGAATCTATTGCAGTTCTCCTTTACTTCCACGTGCTCCGTCCAACTTTTATCCATCCTTGGGCTCCACCATTCAAATGCACATATTTTTTCGCAAATACCGCCAACGGACGGATGCGTGCTGCATACAGAAATCCGTTCTTTGTGCACTTTTTTTCTTCCTCCAGAATCTGCTGTGTTCGCCTCTAACTTCTATTACAACAAGTCGTCCCTTTTCCAAAGTGCATCCACTTTTCTTGCGTTTTTTTTTGCATTTTCCACATTCGTTTTGACTGGCGAAATCTTGTTATTTTTTTTTCTCCTCTGTGCTCGGAACCGTGCTCTTCTTCTGCATGTAAAAGGAGATTCGTTTTGACGGATTTCGCGAGATTATGTTCCGTCGTCGTCATTTCGTCCCTTTATTCTCCACGAAAGCGGTGTGGCCACCTTTTTGGACTTGAATGCATTAGAAAACAAGTTTTTGTATGCAATTTTTTTATGCATTAGAAGCATTAGGGATGCACCGGGAGACGACTGCTCTCAGTCAGACTGAGGTTGTCCAATCACGTAGTAGGTATGGTTTGATTGTGATTACAAGTTAATGGAAACGGGAAAATGGGGACTGCGAAGAAAATCAAGCCATTTGATTTGATTATCGCTTGATATAGCATCGCAACGCATTGCTCATCGTTGTATGGAAAAAATTAAAATTCATCAGATTTAAACTGATGATGTTTATTTTTTTAATTATAAACAAATTTTCCCAGCAATCCAAGAATAATACAAAACGAAAATTGTTCCCAAAAAAAAAATCCACTGTTGTGGCAAATTGCTTGGAAAAGTCGGAAAAAACTATATTTACGAAGCCTGGCAAAATCATTTTTTGAAAGGGAATTTTGTAAGCTATATTCTGTAAAGTTTTCAAGTTGTCATACGGAAATTGTCCGTATGTGGCTTATGAACGGTTTTCTTTAAAAATATATAACTCAAGAGCAAGGACGGCATGCTCCTCAGTGTGAGTGCAAGTGTGCGTGGTTTTAATATGAAAATGAGCTGCACTGTGCACATTTCCAGTGCGCAATACCATCCCTGCTTAAGAACACAGCATCGAAATAACATAGTTTTTTCAATGAAGTCATGAGCAAATTCCCTCAGCAATCAGAAAAATACGACATACCATGAAATTTTCCCCAAATCAGGAAGAGCGGTTGAAAAAAAAACATTACTTGTATAGTCCGGAATGTAAAAAAAAGTTTTGAAAGGGAATCTCGTAAGCTATAATCTGTAAAATTAATGCATGTGTATTTTTTTCGTTCCTGACCCTGACTTATGACCAATTTTCAGGGAATTATCCAGATATGCCATATGAGCCGTTTTCTATTAAAAACCATAACTCAAGAACGACGCCTTGTAAAACCATTTTTTCATTGAAATGATGGAATTCTTATAACTTTGAAGCATTGGGAATTTAAGCGTCTTTACCAAAAAAATATTAAAGCGTTACCATATCTTTATATGGTCGGCGTTAAGTCTGAGAAGACGAAGTAACAAAATTTATGAAAATGAGATTTTTATTTTTTACGGCATTTGATCAAGAATTATTACATTCTTGTTAGCGATCACAATCTTTGACACCTTTTCGTCGAAATTCGGCTTCCTTTGTCTCCAACATTCGCAACACAAGTGCATTGGCGTATCTAGGATTTTTTCCTAGGGGGTGCCTAGGGGGTGCCAGTTTCAGTGGCTTCCAGGTTGTTTTTTTTTTTAAGGAAATACCGATCCACCCTCAATTTCTTAGTGTAATGATATATTATCCGTTGCAAGAAAATAGACAGCGAATGGGCCTATGGTTTTTCTATTTCAGAAAAAAGGGGCGCAGTAGTCGGGAATTCCACGACGTAATGTCGAACTAAATGCGTTGCTACCAGTAACCACAATACCCGTCATATTTGTAGTTATTCAGAAAGCTCTTCATGAATCTACTGCCAATCAGCCCAGAATAAAACATCCACATTTAAACTAGCTTGATCATCCAACAAGGAAAACTGTTTTTTTAATATACGAACATTGGAGTGTCACAAAAACCTTACAATATTCCAAATATACAAAGTTTTGCAAAAATTTGAAAATTTGTCCATTTACTGAAATCCTAATATCTCAGCTTCTAGACAAGATATTTTAAATCTTTTTTTAGAGAAATGACGCATACAAATAGTACTATTAACTGTCAAAATAAAAAAAAAATAAAAATCGTGCATGTATTTTTTTCTCAAAAAATATTCCTTTTATTAACATAAAAACGATTCTGCCGTCAATATAAATACAATATTTCAAAAACTTATCCGCTTCAAGAATGCCTAGAAGTCCATAGAAAAATACAAAAATATTGAAAAAATTCAGAAATTGGAAAAATATTACGAAAAAATTATTTTTTCGAGACTTTTCATGAAAAAAGACCATTTTTCAAAAATCGCCCTAGCGGAACCTCTAAATGTTTTTTTAGAAAATCGAAATGTTCTACAAAAATGCTTCAAATATGCATATCTTTCAATTAAGGATTGAGCACCTTGACTTTTCGAACATCGATTTTTTTTGGGACAGTTTTCTATACATGTTTTGAAGTACAGTTTTTTTTAGAAATTCCGAACCGTTGTACTGATTTAACACTTTGCCCACCATGTGAGGTTTGAAAACTTGATACCTTGATTGCGTATAATACTTGGAATTTGTATTAACAGTTTAAGCTTAACAATCATTGCGACAACCCCTTTGTTTTATGGATTGAAAACAATCAGGTCCGTGAGAATACATTTTCACCTACAACATTTGGACTCGATTATCCTGAGTTCCGTTCTGAAGCTTCACGAACATATTATCAATCCAGTTGAAATCCGGAATTTAATGCGCGCAAAACTCGATTTTTCTCTTCGGGGGACTGATGCTCGCATTAAATTCCGATTTCGTATGGATTGATAATATATCTGGCTGTATAAAGCTGAAATTCTGACTTATTTAAAACCAACATTGTAATAATAAGTCAAAATTTCAACTTCGTAAATTTTGGATAATCGAGTCTGGTATGTGCGTATGATACAAGAAATTTGTGCTTCGACAAAACATTGTTTCGGTAATTCTTCAGAGAATATTCTCGGCAATTTATTTGGAAATTGTATTGCAATTTATTTCTCTCAGTAATTTCTGTTTGGACTTTGATACTAAACACCTTTCACGCATCCTTTGAAAATTTCATTGGGAACTTTCTTCGGCAATTCCATTAGGAGTTTAGTTGGCTTTTTATTCCATTAGCAAATCCTTAGAAATGTTTTATCGGGATTTCCTTCGCCAATTTTTTAGTAGTATTTCAAGCATTGTTTTGATAATGTCAGCAATACTATTGATATTTGCGTTTCAAAATTCTCCAATTACTCCAATGGCTCTGGGAACTTCCTCACATTTTCTTTTTTTTGTGAAGGTCTTCGGCAAGTTATTCTACTTTTTATTTTTCGTCGATTTTTTGGACTATCATTACACTAGTTTACAGCATTTTTGAACTCGGTAAGTTGATGATCGTTTTTGGTGTAGAATCATGCCCTGAATTCAAAAACGCGAAGGAAAAAAATTACAGTAGAGCGGAAATTTTTTCGACTTTCCATACAAGGTTGATGATTTGAAATCGATTTTTGTTCTATTTTCAAGCAATGTCGCTCACTTGAAACATCTCAGTCTCCGTAACCAATGCTCCGATTGAGCTAATTTTTTTACTGTAACTCGCCTATATATGATATGTCAAATAAAAGTTGAGAAAGAATTTTTAAATTGTTTTTTTCTCATTGAAAAAAATACATGTCTTCGTATATTTTTGGAAATTTTGCTAAAATTTAAGGAGATCGTCCCCAAAACTCGCCAATATTTTGAATTTCATCAATCTCACGCAAAACCTGTATTCAGATGATCGAATGGTATGATATTCAGCTTTTAATTTATGGAAAAAGATTTAAAATTGGTTGAACAAAACGAAAGTTACTTGAATTTTAGTAAATTCCATATTTTAAAAAGTTGTAAAACTCGATATTGAGCTAAAACTCAAAAATTGTTCTACTTTAAATTTTTTGGCGCACGGTTTCGAAATCAGCGCTAAATTATGCTTCAAAAATTTTGGTCGTTGACAGAAGTTCACGACTTTCGTTTTATTTTGTAAACTAGTGTTATTTATGCTATTCGGTATTCCTTCGTCAATTCCTTCGAAAACTCTTCCGGAAATTTGTTTATAAATCGCTTCTATAATATTAATGAAAATACTTTGGACAATTTATTCTAGATTTATTCATTATTTATATAAGGAATTCCGGTAAATTTCATCAGCAATTCCTTCGGAAATTTATGAAACTTCGATAAGTACTTTGGGAGCATCTCTAAGTTCTTTGAAAATTTAT
This sequence comes from Aedes albopictus, assembly GCF_035046485.1. NCBI lineage: Eukaryota > Metazoa > Arthropoda > Insecta > Diptera > Culicidae > Aedes > Aedes albopictus. Next base: position 104,151,720 of record NC_085137.1, on the reverse strand, counting down.
TCGGCAAATTTCTTAAAGATTTCCTACGGGAATTTATTTGAAAAAGAAAATCTTCTGTCACGGTGATTTTATGGCAATTACTTTTGGAATTATTTTTCAATTTTCATACGAAATTCCTGTGATGATTTTGGATTTTTTTTTAATTCCTTTGAATTTGTTTTATGAATGTTTGTGGAAATTTTTATAGAATATATTTCGGCAATTTATTTTGAGAATTAATTCGGCCAATTTAAAAAAAAAAAGCCTCAATATTTTCTTCAGGAATTCTTCTGGTAACTCTTTTATGAATTCTTTGGTAACTACTTTGAAAATTCTAATGTAATTTTAATGGCAATTTTTCCGGCAATATCTTTGGGAAATTGTCAGGAAGTTTTTCGTGATTTTCATAGAATTTTCTTTGAGCAAGTCGAGTTGAGGATTTCTGAAGTTCCAGTTCAGCAATTTTCGGAAACAATAAATATAAATACTATTAAATCATAAAGAATTACAGAAGAAATCACAATGAAATTACCTGAGAAATTTGCAAAATAACTGAGAAAGAAATTATTGAAATAATTTCAGAGAAATAGCCATTGAAATTATAGCAAAAAAAATCTAAAAAAATCGCTGATCAAATTCCAATGAAAGTACCGCAGAAATTTTCATCCAAAAAGAAGAACAACTATGCCGAAGGAACCCTCAAAGAAATGGCCATACTGTGGTCTAGCGAATACGCAGTCGTGGGTTCGAATCCACCAGAATTTTGTTTTCACAAATTCACATCTCAATTAATCAATTAGCTACAGGCACAGAACCTTCTAATCAATTACAAGTTTTCCCCGTACATTCCTATAGGATTTCACAAGAGATTTCCCTAGTAATACCTCCTATGATTTCTCTGGAAATTCCAACTATTCCTGAAATTCGTTTAGGGATTCCTTAAGAGATTTCTATTGGGATTCAGCTGGAATTCCTAGAAGAAGGCTAAGAGGAATTTCAGGAGTAATACCATGATTAATTTCTAGAGAAAAATATGAATAACAACTCTAGAGGAATTTCTGGATGAGTCTTCAGAAAAAAAAAATCCTAGAAGAATCAAAGGCATTTCTGGAAGTATCCTAGGAAAGAAGAATCCCAGCAAGAATGCCAAGAGAAATCCCTAGTGTCAAGAGGAGTTCCTGGAGAAATCCAATGAGAAATATTTGAAGAAAACCCAGGAAAAAAATTCCTTCAGGATTTTCAGGAGGCAACACCGAAGGTACTTCTGCAAGGCTCCTAGGACGATTACCTTGAATAATCCAAGCAAGTTTTTAAAGAAATCTCTGGAGAAATTCTTTGAAGAATCCCTAGAAGATTTCCGGGAGGTATTACAGTAAGAATTTCTGGAGGAGTCCTAGGAGGAATTGCTGGAAGAACCACGGCAAGAATAGCTAGGGAAATCCAGCTGAAATTCGTGGAGGAAGGCCAAGAGGTACCTGGAGGAATTACATGAGAAATTTATGATAGAATCCTTGGATAAAATTTCTTAGATAAAAATTCCTGGACCAATCACCGGAGAGCTTCTGAAGAAATCACAGAAAAAATCTCAGGAGGTATTCTTAGAAGGATTCTGGAATGTATCATTGTAGTAATCCCAGCAGAAACCCTAGGAGGAATTGCTGGAGGAAACTATACAGGAATTTCTAGAGAAACCCCATCAGGAATGCCTGGGGGAATCCAAAGAAAAAACCCTTGGAATACCTAGAGTAGTCCCTGCAAGAACCGGTAGAGATATTCTGGAAGAATATATAGAGAAGTCCCTGAAGGAATCGCAGGAGGAATTTCTGAAGGAATCTCAGGAAGATTTCCCGGAAGAATTCCATTCGTATAGGAAACACTAGAAGAATTTCTGGCATTGTAAGAATTTCTGGAGGAATTGCTGGAAGAATCGCAGGAGGAGTTTAAAGTATTCTTGGAGGAAGGCGAAAAGTAGTTTGTGCAGGAAATCCATGAGGAATTTGTGGAGGAATCTTTGGATAAAATCTCTGGAGAAATTCCTTGATGAGTCCTTGGAGAAATCCCTGGTAGAACAACCAAAGGAATTTCTGCAAGAATTCCAGGGAGATTGCCTGGAAAGATCCCAGCAAAAAAGCCAGGAGAAAGCTCTAGAAGAATCCGTAGCATAAATTCTGAAGTACCATAGTTGGAATTTTTGGAGGAAGAATAGCTGGAAGAACCTGGAGGAATTCCTAGAATTCCGGGAGATATCATAGAAGTAATTTCTAGAAAAATCCTAGAAACAGGAATGCTGGAGGTATCCTAAGAGAAGTTCCTCTAACAAATTCGTAGAGGAATACCTACAGTTCTCCTTGAAAGGATCGGTAGAAGTATACCGGAGGAATCCCTGATGGAATCGCAGGAGAAATTTCTGGAGAAATCTCAGGAAGATTGCCCGAAAGTATTGCAGCAAGTAAGTATGCCAGGAGAAATCTCTAGATTTTTTGTGAAAGAGTGCTAATGGGAATTACGTGGAGAATTCCAGCTGGAATTTATGGAGGAAGGTCAATAGAAGTTCTTGGAGAAATCCCCTGTGGAATTTCTGAAAGAACCTCTGGATGGAGTCCTGGATAAATCCTTGAAGAAATCTCTGGAAGAATCACCGAAAGGATTTTTAGAAAAATTCCAGGGAGATTTTCCGGAAGAACTTCTCTAGTAGAATTTATGAAGGTACCACAGTGAGAATTTTTGGAGGAGTTCTAAGAGAAATTGCTGGAAGAATCACATCAGGAGTAGCTTGAGGAATTCTAGCTACAAGTTTTGGATGAATGCTATGAGACATTTCCGAAAGAATCTCTAAAGGAATTCCTGGAAGAATCACCGTAAGAACTCCTGAAAGGGCCCCAGGAGGATTGTCTTGAATAATCCCACCAGGAATTTTTGAAGAAATCTCAAAAGGAATTTTTAGAGGAATTTCCAAAGAATTCCTTAGAGAAATTGCTGGATCAATCTCTGCAGAAATTTCTAGTATGTGTAACCCCATCAAGACTGCCTGGAGAATCGTAACGGAAGTTTATTGAAGAAATATCGGGAAAAATCCATAAAGGAAGCCTAAAGAAATCACTGCATGAATAGATAGAGGAATTTCTAGAGGAATCCATGGAGAGCCTTTTGATTGTTCTTACCAATATCCAAAACGTCAAAAAGTACAACAGGTATGTAAGTAATTCAATGTGCCATTGATAAATATTGTAATTATTGTGTGAAGTGCCAAGGAAAACTTCTAGGGGGTGCCGCATTTGTTCTAGGGGGTGCCAGGCACCCCTGGAAACCCACCCCCCCCCCCTAGCTACGCCAATGCACAAGTGATCAAACTACTGTACGAAACAAAAATGCCAAATGATTGATTTTCGTTCTACCGATCGTGATGTGTGTAAGAGGTAACGGTAAGACACGAGTGTTGAAAAGTAGGCTGACAGACGACCGCGGCAACAAAACGAGGGTAGTAAAAAATGTCGAATATTTACAAGTATGGAATTACATTAGCTACATGGCACTTCTATCAGATTTACTTAATGTTCAAATTAACAGGAGTTACAGCACAATTTCATTTTGATTGATCTGCGAAAATCGATAGAAGTGTGCAGTCAGAGTGGACCAAATGCTTGATGTCAAGAGCAGGGATGAGAAATGTACTGGAAAAAACGGTTACCGGCTGTACATTTGACATTTTTCCACACGAACATCACAGGCCCAGCCAAATTCAAACTGTTCGAAAAATAAATGTCATAACATTTTTTTTTCCTGCAGCCTTCTTCCTCGAAACGGTTTCTAAGCGCGAGAGCGCCAGTACTCGAGCACAACAACGACAAAAATTTCTGTCTCTCCCGTTTTCGCATTTTTCTGCGTTTCAAACCGCTTCTAGACAAACTTCTTTGCATGCATCACAAAGCTAGGAAAGTGCTCTAGCTATTTGTGCAAATCGATTTAAATTATTTATTAAAACAAGTGAGTTATTAGCAGTTGAAAATATTTGACATTTTTCGCAATCACCCGCCTCAGCATGACTGCTCATAAATATTTTCGTGTGGAAGCGAAAACCATCAAGCGTCTGCTTGACTGCCGTCGGCGCGGCGTCTGATGGTATTGGTGCTGCCGTTGTTTTGTTTTTATTTTACTGCCAGTATCGATGAACGGAAAAGAGAAAAAAGTATTTTTGCCATCCCTGGTCAAGAGAGTTGAAAAAATATGTTTTGGTTGAAATCCAATAATCAAAATAATTTATCATTAAAGTGTGATATGCTTCCGAATCGGATGACTCTTTTGTAATGACCATGGACCATGGATGACTCTTTTGTAATGGCCATCGATCAACTTAGCACATAAAAATCCATTTTATTCTGTTAACTGTCGTATTTTACAGATCATCGTGTTCAAGCATATTCTTTATTACACCAATTTACATAAACTCAAAATGACTGACAACTCTCAGGTTATTTTGACAGATGTAACATGAGCATGAGAAGGGCGGCAACAAGATCAATAAAGTAGAATATATGATCCATCTTTTTCATGCATGTGTGTGGTCTGTCAAAATGACCTGAGAAGTGCCAAACATTTTCATGGCTAGCTAAGTCGAGTCAAGTACAAGACACTGAAGACGACCTTACAGTTGAGGTCGAAATACGTATCTGTTAAAGAATGCAAATTCTTAGTGGAATTCAAAAAAACAGTACTTAACACGATTTTCTTTTTACTTACAGATATTCCCCTAACAAGCCCAGGTTCATCATCAAAATATGTTTGTTTATAAGCTGTTGAGCATCCCATCAAAATGTACCATTACTTGTTTGATGGAGAAGTTTATTTTACCAGTAATTCAAAAATTGTACTTTTATTCCCTGTTGGGTATCTAAGTCATTGGGACCAGTTCACAGTGTTCGAAATCGATGATTTTACGATCAAAATTAAATAACTTTTTTTAGGTTGGTTCTAGAGGTTTGGCGTGTTCTACAAAGTTTTTCTGCATGTTAAAAGGCGTCTTTTGATAAAATGTAATAAATGATTAATCCCCCTAGAAGTGAGATAAAAAATTTATTTTTTCGAAATATTTTTTTAGAGGTTTGACATCTTCGGCAAAGTTGTAGCCCATAATAAGAGAACAAAAATCGTAGAACATGTCAAAGCTCCATCTCTTACGGTTTTTGAGATATGGAGCGTTTTGTGTGAAGTACCCCTAAAACTAGTTTTTTCAGTGTAGCTTCAACAGATAAAATCCTACAGTTTTGTGACCTTCTACAAACTTGTTCAGGACGTCGAGTTACACATTTCTTCCGAAGATGTCAAGTCATTATATCTTAAAACAAAAAAGTTATAGGCAAATTTATCATATTTTAAGGTGTACTTTCACCTTAAGTAACTATTTCCGGCGCAAAATGGCGCAGATGGCTCAGTCGGTAGTTGAAAGATTAGACTTTTTACTATCACTTGGGGGTGAAAACCCTCGTGGGCAATAGTGGGAAAGGTGGTTTAAATGCATGACAAAAACTAATTATTTTGCCTGTAATACAAGCAAAATAAATAAAAAAAAAAAAAATAATTAAGAAGCCCATAGTAATTTTTACTGCACTGTGTTTCTTCCGGCAATATTTTACAACGTTTTTGCAAAAACCAGTGAGTTTTTATCACTTAAAATTAAAACATCAGAACAAAATATTGTTCCCGAGAGTTGTAACTAAAGCTAGTTCTAAATAAAAGTATTGAATTTCTTCAAACTTATGCCCAAACGAATGACAACCTACTCAATAGTCATAAAACTGAATGGCTACGGTGGTTAGAATATCAAATGCGTTTTGATAAATACCTTCGCAGTTCTTATTAAGGTAGTTGTAATTTTACATTCTTCAATACATATTTTGACGATTTCCTGGTGAAAATAATCTTTTATATCAAATGATCAATTTGATATAAAATTTTATTTTCAACCCGATTTTTGTGAAAAGTACTGTTAAAAATATAAAAAGTACTTCAATTAACTCATGATGCAGACGATGGGACGTAACATGTAAATGGTTAACGTCAAGAGATTAAAAATAAGGCCGATGCAAATATTTAATTTGTTTTATGTCACCCCCCCCCCCCCTTCAAAAATCCCAAAATATTGAAGGGACGAAAAAAAAACATGGCGTCGCATGACTCCATTTTCAATAGAAAAAATGTTTACAAGCTAGTAAACCAATAAATCATGCTCAAAAATGTTGTAAAATATTGCTGGAAATAACGCAATGCAGTAAAAATTACTGCGGGCTCCTAAATGATTAATTTTGATTTATTTTTCTTGTATTACAGCCAAAATAATTAGTTTTTGTCATGTATTCAAACCACCTTTCCCACTATTGCCCACGAGGGTTTCCACCTCCAAGTTATAGTAAAAAGTCTAATCTTTCAACTACTGACTGAGCCATCTGCGCCATTTTGCGCCGGAAATAGTCACTTAAGGTGAAAGTACACCTTAAAATATGATAAATTTGCCTATAACTTTTTTGTTTTAAGATATAATGACTTGACATCTTCGGAAGAAATGTGTAATTCGACGTCCTGAACAAGTTTGTAGAAGGTCACAAAACTGTAGGATTTTATCTGTTGAAACTATACTGAAAAAACTAGTTTTAGGGGTACTTCGCACAAAACTCTCCATATCTCGAAAACCGTAAGAGATGGAGCTTTGACATGTTCTACGATTTTTGTTCTCTTATTATGGGCTACAACTTTGCCGAAGACGTCAAACCTCTAAAAAGGTTATTTAATTTTGATCGTAAAATCATCGATTTCGAACACTGTGCAGTTGTTAGATCTATTGTACTTGGTTCACTCTGATTGAACGAATATTTGGAAAATGCCAGTCTTATGAATAAATTATTATGAAATGCGTATATGCAATATGATGTTTTGATGAATAGTTATTAAGCTTTGTGGCAAAAATTCAGGCAAATTTGTTGTAATTCTCCAAATTTTACAGAATTAAAAATATATAGTGATGAGCTGTCATTGTTTTTGTTGAAAAAAAAATCGCATGGCCTTTAGAGAGTGGAAAGTTTTTCAACTAATAGGGTATCGGGATGCTTCGTTGGCATGGTCCCCTCGTTCGGCCTATCTCAATGTAAACCAAAAACTCAAACAAACACGCATAATTGGATATCGGAAAAGCTATGCACTAAACAACTGTAACATTTCGTTTCAATTTTAACACTTTGGAGCATTAAAATTGAATGAAAATGTCACTTTGTTTAGCTTTTGTAGACGCCATGATTCTTCGGCTTAGTGGGTAGTCTATACACATGATCATAAATGGCATGATTCTGGAACATTTCGAATTGACTTTTCAATAACTCAACATTTGATTCGACGGTCAAAGACGCTATTTTGATCTTGTGTATTTGTTTTCAACGAGTAATAACTATTTTACAAATTGAATGTGGGCCGAATATTGAGGACATTTTTTTCACTATGTACCCAAATCTTGGCCCATCAGTAAATAGACGTTAAAAAAAGCGATAAAAAGGCGTCAACAACATTTCTTGCGTAGGAACCAGAAAGAATGAACAGGAAGAAAGATGTTGTGTACGGTGACTGTAAATATATAACACAATAATAGGGTTGCGTTGTTTTCGTTACTAAATAAAGAAAGAACTTTAGTTAAAGTGATTTATTTATAGTTTTTTTGAAAATTTGTCTCCGAAAATGTAATTTAAAAGTAAGATTGGTAAACAAACAGAGATAATACTTCAGCAGAAATATTGAAAAAATGAAATAATTAGTGGTTCTAGTGCATGGAAAGCAATAGGCCAACGTTGTATCCACTAATAGGCCAATTTTTGTACCATAGACCAACGTTGCATACCATCGCATCGAATCTTTTCAGCCTAAATAAGTAAATTCTTGAATATTTACGTAAGTTAACTTCCAATTGCGGAAACATGCATTGCCTAGAGTGTGTAAAAGGGTCAACATATTATTTCTATTGCTATTAATTCAAGAGTTATGGTCAAAATTGTCAAGGCGACTTGCAAATTAGGCCAAGGAATGGTACATATACCCTATCTTAAACAAATTTATTGCTACTCTCTATACAATTTGAAAAACCTCTCAGAGATTCCATCACACTGCTTAGCTGTTTCAGCAAATTGATGGAACGCATGGTTAATCGAAGGCTCGTACATTACTTGGAAAGTAACAATCTTCTGAATCCCCAGCAACACGCTTTCCGAAGTGGAAGAGGTGTAGATACGTACTTTGCATCATTTGAAGCAGCGATTCGGCAACCATTTGATAGTGGAGAACATTGTGAGATTGTCGATGGTTAAGACATCCAAAAAGCATACGACAGAGCAAACAGGCAGAAAATCATTTCGAAACTAGTACAATGGGGCGTAAACGGCAAAATGTTGTCTTTTATCCGAAATTTTCTTCAGAGACGAACTTTCAGAGTTATGGTGGAAGCGCTGTTTCTACCCTCAAGACACAAAATAGGGGTGTTCCCCAGGGATCAATACTCTCCGTCACACTGTTTATGGCCTTGATGGAAACAGTTCTCGAATATCTACCAAAAGGAGTGAAGGTGTACATTTACGCAGACGACGTGCTCATCGTGGTCACCGATTTGGATAGCAAGAAAACAAGGAAAAAGCTGCAGAAAGCAGCAGATATGCTGGGAGTCTGGGCAAATAGTGTTGAAATGACGATCTCTCCTGAAAAATCTAGTTTCATGCATATATGTCGGAAGCGTAAACATCCTCAACAACCTACGACAGTAATACATGACCGCGAAATTCCAGAAACACAATGTACCCGCATTCTCGGAATACACGTGGATAGACGTGTATTAAACGACACACTGCAGAGTTAAGGAGTTCAACGCAAAAAATCATCAACTTTCTCAAAGTTATTGGCAATCGAATGAATAGAGGATCGAGGACAACATTACTACGAGTTGCAAAAGCAGTTCTTATACCAAAGATCCTTTTCGGGATTGACCTCGTAAGTGGAGGCAGCGAGTCGAATCTCAACAGTTTACAACCGTTGTATAATGCAGCCATTCGGAACGCATCTGGAGCTTTCCGATCCAGCCCTGTTGAATCCATCATGGCTGAAGCTGGGCAAATGCCGTTCGAATATATCGTTGTATCCAGGTTAATCTCTAAAGCAATCAAACTGCAAGAAAAGCTGGAAATCTTGTGCTCGAACACCACTACGAATCTTGACAACTACCCATCAATACAAAGAGCAATCACAAAGTTTCAGGATCTCACCGGAGACTCGAACTTCACTATTGCTCCATTATCTCGACTAGGAAATAGATCTTGAAACTCTCCGAAGATCACTGTTGACTGGACGATCAAAAATTGCTATAGAGTTGGCGATCCATTTGCGAAAGCTAAACAGCTGTTCCTTAGATTGTGTCAAACTAAATATATCCACCACAACCACATTTTCACAGACGGTTCGGTAGATGGAACTACCGTAGGATTCGGAATTTATTGCGAAACAGCATCCATTTGTAGAAAATTGCCAAGCGTGTGTTCAATTTTTTCGACAGAAGCTATGGCAATTTTTTTTACATTACAGCATGTGACTACAAACGAAACTTCGCATGTTATTTTTACTGACGCTGCTAGCGTTCTTCTTGCCATCGAAAAAGGGGATTCAAAGCTTCCTTGGATCCAGCAAATTGAAAGTATGCTATCGGAACAGTCCATAGTATTATGTTGGATACCGGGTCACGTTGGAATTCTCGGTAATGACAAAGCAGATAATTTAGCCAAAGACGGACGAAATCGTGTGGAGTTAGCCTGTTGTATTCCCAGCGAAGATGCAATACGTAACTGCAGGAAAATAATTCATGATAAATGGCAAATAAAATGGCAAAATAGCACCACCTTTCTACGATCAATCAAGGCTACCACCCTAGCCTGGCCGGACCGTCATTCACCCACAGAAAGAAGAGCATTGAGCAGACTTCGGATAGGACATACCCGAATAACACATCAACACTTATTCAATAGAGGCTGTAACGTGTGTCGAACAAGGAATTGGCATCCCTATCCCACCAATGCAATGTTTTCGTAGCCAGCATAACAGCGGCTCAAGCGTAGGGCTCAAGCTGACAACCTATCTTTCAACACAGCAGCATAATTTTCATGCTGGGTAAGAAAACAAGAAGACCATAACAGTCCCCTGGTGTCGAACATGCGGCGAACCACTGACGGTATCGCACATTTTAGTAGACTGTAGGGCATATGAGCAACAAAGATAGGAATGCAGATTAGGAAATATCTTGGGAGAAATTCTTTGTAATGATCGAAATGAAGAGGAAAAATTGATAAAATTTATTATAGATACTAAGCTTATTGATAAAATCTAAAAACAAAAATTAGAATGAATATTGTTACATATTAGATATAAGTAATTCTAAACGGGATGAATGACCCATAAAAGGTTAAAATCCCTGGTAATAAACAAACAAACAAACAACAACTCTCAGAGATTGGTCCATTTGACCGGAAGATGCTTTTAAAGAGGTTATCATGAAGTTTTGATGTATGAATTATGTTTATTCGAAGTTAAAAAAATGGATATGCAAATCTCTCACAAAGTAGAATAAATCTTAAAATGTTACTTGGGAATCGATAACCGAACGAAAGCAAGTTCACTTTTATGATGACCCCAATAAACCTGCTAACTTGCTGCTTCATGATCAATCACCGATGGTCATCAAATGGTCAGTAATATCCTAGTTTCTGCATTGCTACCAACAGATGTCGTTACGGAACGCCATCTGCTGAGAGTTTGGGCAGTTTTATAGCCATCTTAAAACGGTAATAAATTTGCCAAAGGGGTTATTAGTGGTTATAATCAATGCCAGTAGGTTTCATATTGAAGGGCTTTGTTGAGAGACAAATTTCGTTCGTTTGAAACAAAAATATTCATGTTTATTCGGTAAACTAATAAAATATTTAAAACTAAAATATTAATTTTTAAAACAAACTCAATTACATATTGATTTCTACAATACCCATTGAAGAGCCCCCCATTCCGCCGTCGAGAACATAAACAAAACTCTCAAGTTCCAGCTGCATCACCAAACAAGATTTCCTCTTGCAAAAAGTGCAAGTTTCACCAAAAGTTTCCACGAAATCCCATTGATTTCGGGAGCGTATGTTATCTACATGATGTTTGCATTGAAAGTGCCACGCGGGAAGTGGATTTTCCTAGAGAAGGAAATAATTTTGTAAATTTAATTGAAAAACAAATATTTCCGTAGGGCCGACCTGCCACAAAAAAACAAAAAAAAATACATTTGTTTCTAGCATAACCTGTCAGAAGATACATGTTTGTTTCAAAAATGGATTGAATTTGCTTCAAATGTGACGTTCGATTTGCTCCAAACAGTTTTATTTTTGTTGCCAGAACAAACTGACAATTTATTTGAGTTTACCTGAAATATTTTTGATTTCACCATGCTTTTTTCTGCGTGGACTCATGAATTCTGGTACTATGAATAGCTTCAAGTATGCTATAAAACCTTTTATCAATGGTTTTAATATTAACCGCCATAAAACTGCAAGTTCTGACTATTGATATGATAAAACTTTAATAGCATTCAAACAAAACCAATCAGCAATAGAATTGTTATTGCTAGATGGATTTTTGAAGGTTTTCGTATGTTGATGGAGTACGATCTCACGTTATCTCAATTTCAAAACCAACCACTTTCCATCACAAAACGAGTATGTATCTACTTGCAGCAAACAAGCACAATAATATATTCCAACATCTAAAGCACATTCGCCAACATAATTTAGAACATTTTTTTGACATCGATAGTGTGTTTTTAACATAAAATATGTTTCATAAAATTACTGTTCACACAGAGCATAACGAAGGTGTAATTAATTTTATTACATTACCGGTAAAGTAGCACCTCCACCCCCCCTTGACCGAAGTTTGGTGGCTCCCTACTCGAGGATGGTCAACGAAACGGGTCGTCCGGCTAGCGTAAAGTTTCTCAAACTGTACGACGCGGAGCATAGATTTTTTGGTTCTACCACTGAACAATTGCATATGATGTCCGTAAAGTCTTGGTAGTAATCTTTTTGTAATCTCGGTAATTCTCAACAAACAATTTCACTAAATGTATTTTGAATAAAACACTTGAGAATTCTTATCAAATTAATACTTAGCTAAACTAGTTTTGCGGGTAATTATTAAAACTTGTTTGTACTGTACATATATCCTTTTAGAATGAACACAAAAAATACATACATGAAACTTTAAATATATTGATTGAGTTTAAATGGTAAAAAGTAATTTCTTATTTTATCATACCGTGTTTGAAAATAGCTTGTTTTTACAAAGTTTGTCATCAAATGCAACTTTTCAATGTAGCTCTAGATTCGTTCAAGTTTGACAGCCGCTGCTGAGAAACAGATGAGCACACTATGGCGCCCCTCTGGGGGCCTCAACCAGGAAGTATTGGTTGTTGCTGTACACAGGACAAAACAACTCCAATTACAAATTGCAATTACAAATTTTAATCGTGTGCACGCACCATTCCACTCCTTTCACCTTCCTTGCCCCTCGTGTGCAAGTAGGCATTAAAGTTCTCTGGAACAGCAACGAGTGTACATAGAGCGTACACCAACCTACCAAATTGTAGCCATAAGGTACAAGACAATCATCGGGGTTGTCCGTGTTCGTTGCACGCTGCCCTACTGTAGCGTATAGTGGCAGGGCAGCCGTGTCGGGTCGGACTCATCATTGAACCGTGAAGCAGCGAAGTATGCACGTACAGCATGGTCCCAATTGTTCCATATTGTTTGTACTTACCTGTACTTTCTACGACGACGGCGACACAGCAACGGTTCGATGAGCTTGAACTCACTATACGCAGTCCGTTCGTTGACCGGCTTTATAATGATTTTTGTGAATAGACACCAACTAGTGATGTTCGGTGCATCGATCTGCTCCCACCATTACTGGACAGAGATAGTAACATCTCCTCGGCGGGAGAAGTCATCCTCCCGCAGTCTCATGTCTGCGGATAATCCCCATAAATTGCCAAGGCACTATATTTTACCTTCCAGCTATACATTGAGCCGCATGAAGTAACTCCTTTCGGTTCATTATGCTCATAAGGCTCTTCTGACAACGGACCCGCCGCACAAAGACCCGATCGAAGGCTATTTTTGCATTGCCTTCTCCTCTCCCCGTATCGGACTATGGAGTACTACGCGTCTATACAGTTGATACCAACAACATTTTATTATTAAAATTATTGCCACCCGTCTCTGTCCTATTCTCGGTGGCCGTCTGGAAAGCGGAACACCTACAGTATTTCCCTGGAAAATTCGACTTTTAAGTATGAAATTGTCATCAATATCAAAATTAAGAATATATACAATATATAGTACTGAAAAATTTGTAATTAGAAGGCGCAGAATAACAACATTGATAAACTGACAAATGAATTTATAAAAAAAAATGCATTCTGATGGGATTCAAACCCATGACTCCGTATTCGCAGACGGGTGCTTTAACTAATTGAGCCACAGAACATGTAATGATTATGTGGAATAGAAAGCCAAACTGACTCTGAGCCCACACTATGAACACTCCATTTTTCACAAATCCATCTCTCTTTCGGCTTATATGCCAATCTCCAACATACTTTCTGAGACAAAATAAATAAAATAGCAAATTTTTAAACTTAAACTTAACTCTAAATGAATCTTTGATTTCAAGAAAACCAGTAAAACTTTTATGATATTGAAATGAAAGAAATTCCAGAAGTTGTAGGCATTCGAAAGAAAATGGGATTTTAAATATTGTGCATATCTTATCTGATTTATCGTCGTAGGAATGACCTTATTATACATAAAATTTTCCAATTTTGGATTATATTGATTGTTTCAAAACCAAGGATAACTGTTGGCATCGATAACTAGCTGATGTCAAACCTGATGTCCAATAATTTTGTTCCAAACTGCTTTTTCAAGATATGTCATTCCTCAACTTGTTCCAGATAGCTTCTTGACCTGCATTCACTTGGAGACGCACTATAAAGACAACGACTGTACTATGCACCCAACGACGCGACGCGACACAACATGATGGCTGTACGGAAGGTGCGCGTTGTTTTCGCGTTGATGTCTGCCTGTAATTATTATTTTCTATATAAATAATGATAGTAATCACATTGAACCTTTAATATATTTCAGTGCTTATCTTGGTTCGCACTTTGGCTCAACGGAGGCCATGGTGTTGGTGGGGAACTTGGTACTGAAGACTTGTCATTCCTAGTATTTCGAGCAGGGGACCACATGCACATTGAACGGACGATCTGCGTGAAGTGCGAAACAAGGCATGTGGTTCAGAAGCTACCAATGATTAACTTCATTTTGGTGCATTCGAACGGTATCATTAAAATTAGTCTATGGTATCACCTAGGAATGTGCCAGCTTTCGACAACATGCATTTGATGCATAATAACGTAACACAATGAAATTGTAAATATATGATAACTAATATGTATTCTCATTATTTGAATCTTTAGCAGTCACGGCCATCTTTATTTTTATCTGTATTAACGAGATTTTTAGCTCTAGGCTAGTTCATCTCGGGATGCACGTTTTACTTCCCTTCCAAAGTAAGAAGTCACATTTTGCAAGTCTGTCGGGAGTGGGATTCAATCCCAGATCCTCAGCGTGATAGTCAAGTGTTCTAACCATCACACCAGGTCCGCTCCACAGTCGCGCCTAGTCAACCAGTGATCGTATAAGATGTTGCATAAGATGGTAAAGTGGAGGTTATATGCGTACATTTTACATGCGCCTGATTGGAGGCATGTACGCATATTATCTTATGCAACTCCTTATACGATCACTGGTTGAATGGACGTTGTTGTATTTTCTACAATATTTTAAGGATTTTTCTTTACTCGTGAATTATTGTTTTTTTTGTCATATCTGGGGTACAAAACTAGCTGAACTCTTTTTGAAAATAGGAAATCTTTTTAGGACAAACCCAGAACATTCAGGCTTATTCTGCGCGGCGTGTGAGGTGAGACGAGTCGAATGAGGTGACAAAAGTCGACTCGCCCCATTTGATTTACATTAGTCGTCTCACGTCACGTGAGACGAAACCGTCCGTCTCACCTCACACGCCGCGCAGAATAAGCCTGATTCTTCATGATTTCGTTCAATATTTTCTCCAGTAGATACCCGTCCGAAGATTTTTTGTGTATGTCTACGACATTATGTTCATGACTAAAAGGAGTTCTTTCAATAATTAATCATCCAGTTCATCTATGCTCATTAGCAATCTTGGAATGTCTTGGATCTCTATTCCTCTCTAATAATAAACCTTCAATTGTATTGTACTGTGTACATCCTTGCTGGAATTTTCCTAAAGGAGATACTTTCACTGGCGGAAACATTTGAGGTATCCCTGTAAGAATCCCCAAAGATATCCCTGAAGAAATTCTTGAAGTATTTCGTTGAGGTATTGAGCATGAGCATGATGACCGCCCGCAGTTGCTCTTCTGTTATTGCAAGGACATCTGCATTTACACAAAGAACCAACATATGATACTTGGGGCTAGCTTTCTCCTCGTTGTGTAAATGCTGGAATCCCATTACTTTTCAATAAGCAATACCAGCGCCGGTCCCGTCCGAATGCAGATCAATTGGGTTGTTTAGTGAATAAAATATTGCTATTTTCTGTAGCCTAATCGAAAGAGCTCATTTTTCTGAGTATAACGTGATTTTATTGGGTTTTAATACCTTTGTTTTGATGGTTAAATCAACAAAACAAATTTAATTTTCGTGGATAGAATGACAGTTAAATCGATAAAGTGGCAGTTAGACCTGAACAGAAAATTTTCCCCATACAAACTTTAAATGCATTTTAAAAATAGTTCCAGGACTCCAAAAATTACGAAATTTTGGATTTCGACTAGTTTTTGGGTGGAGAACCCGATTTTGAAATAATCCGGATACCCCTAAAGAATCCAATTGAGGATAGGGAAGGAAGTGATTACGTGAATCTCGCTTAGGCCAATAACCGAGGAATTCTCTGCGTTACTACTAACGGGTGGTCACTAAATAACGGGAATGCTTTGAATGTGCTCTTAAAAATATATGATCTTTAAAAATGGCAATCTGAATTTAACTATCATAAAGGTTTAACAATGTACGTCCATGGAAAATATAAAATTTAAGAAAGTTGAACGTAGTAATTTGTACAGTATTTTTTGCAGTGATGTTGGAGCAACTGCTTTGTACGACTTTTCAGAGTTTACTTTCACGCATTTTCTGCGTCTGTGAAATCGTTGGTCAAAATAAATGGTTTCTCAGCTACCTTTAGCATCTACACACTCAAACAGTAATAAGAAAAAATGGGGATACTGACTTGTTTTTTTTTGCTTTGGTTGTAGCCTTTTCCCGTAAATGACATTTATAGAAATTTCCAAAAAATGTTATTTTTCTGTATCACCAAAACGTGTCGATGTAATTTGTGCACTGCGGTTCATTGTTGAACTTTTTTTGTGCTATTTTTTTTTATAACGAACCATTTACATGTTGTTCAATGTGTAAATGTGATTTGATGTAAATATTTGTTATTTAACAAAGCATTCTATTGATTTATCCAGCCCATGTCACAAAAGAAGATTTTATTATGTGAAATGATATCATGCTTATTGGTTTTGCTAGTTTGCCTCTATTTCCTTCAGGATCTGTTTCTTGGGATGCCGAAATGTGGAATTCATTCAAAACCGGGCGGGTTCTAGTTTTATAATGGTTTACTATTAACTTTTTTTACGGTTGTTTTGAGCAATCAGTAGAGCCGTCCAAGGCGTTTTGGTAGTGCTTCCTGTTTCAATGTCGTTTTCTGCAGAACAGAATAAGTTGACACAAAATAAAAAATACGCTGACTTTGTGGATAGACGATGGTTTTGTCTAAAAAATGTTTACTCTATGGACGCTTCTATTGTTTTTAATCAGCTGCTAAAAGCATTCCCGTTATTTAGTGGCCACCCGTTACAAATCACTAGGAGTTTGGACATGAGAATGGAATATGTATTAGGGATTTTGTCTTGGTAAACAAATTGCTACAATCACCTTGTTTTATTTTGATATGGTCACAAAGACAAAAATCAGAAAGATCTCACCCAATTCTGTATTGTTGGATGGCCGCTTACACGCCTCGATTCCTTCTACTTTTTGTATCAACGACGCGACAATTTATCGGCTGCCACCAAATGCGGGCCCATTCACTTCACTTTTCCACTTAACTTTTCTTCCGCACCGAAAGCAAGCCCCCGAAAGATCATTTGAAAATTCTCGAATCTTGGCAAGTTTTCACGCTCGCGCACTACTTTGTAGTCACGTCACGAAAACTCGCTGGATGGCGTAGCACCATAAGCCGATTGAAACATACGCGGAGACGAAAAAACGCGTGACCGTAAACACGATAGCAGCCATCCGCGCGCACAGCTTGCTGCGATGTCAAAAAAGCATTTTGTTGAGGTATTTCCGAAGAACTCTCAAAATCCTGGAATTCACCTTAGGGGCTGTCCATTAATTACGTAAGGGAAATTTCACGATTTTTCGACACCCCCACCCCCCCTTGTAAGATTTTTTGTATGAGAACCCAAATATTTTTGTATGGCGCGTAAGATTTCTCAAACCCCCCCTCCCCCCATAAACCCTTACGTAATTAATGGACAGCCCCTTAAGGAATTCCTGGATGAATCGCTGTAATGTGAATGAAAAGTCTGGGGGAATTTAAGAGGTTATTTCTAAAGGAACTCCTGGTGCATGTAAGTGCCTATTCCTTTAAAGTAAAAGATGTTTTGGAGATACTATTTAAAGAATTCCTGGATAACTTTTTGAAGAATTTCTTGGCTAATGTCTGTATGCATCACTCTAAAGTTATCGTAAAGAACTCTTATACAAATCGTTAGACGAATTCCTTTAGAATTCCTTTAAGTAATTCAAGAAAAATCATGTAATCCTGGGAACATTTTTTGTGCTCCCTTGGAAAAGATGATGGAAGAATTTATGAAACTTCTAAAGGAACTCCTTACTAAAATTTAAAAGGGATCTCGAATTTCTGAAGGAATCACTAAAGGAATTTCTGGAGCAATCCCTGATAGAATTTCCGGAGCATTTCCTGGAGGAATCCCTGGAGAAATCCCTGGAGGAATTTCTAAAAGTGTACCTGGAGAAATCTCTGAGGAAATTCCTGGAACAGTCCCTGCAAGAATTCCTGGAAATTTTTGAAGACATCTCTTGAGGAATTCCTGGAGAAATTTCTAAATAATTTTCCGAAGGAACCCGTGAAGGAATTTCTGGAGGAATCCCTTGAGGAACTTATATGGACAAATTCCTGGTGGAATCCCTGGAGGAATTCCTGGAGGAAGTCCTGGAGGAATTCCTGGAGGAATTCCTGGAGGAATTCCTGGAGGAATCCCTGGAGGAAGTCTTGGAGAATTCCTTAGAGGTATTCTTGGAGGAATCCCTAGAGGAATTTCTGGAGGAATCCCTGAAGAAATTTCTAGATTAGTTCAAGGGGGAATCTCTGGGGGAGGACCTGCCGAAATATCCGGAAAAATTCCCTTGAGAAATACCAGGAGGAATTCCTGGAGGATTTTTTTGTGGAATTTCCAGAGGAATTTTTATAGGAACCCTAGGAGCAATTCCTGGATGAATCCCTGGATATATTCCGGAAGAAATCTCTTGAGGAATTCCAGAAGAAATTCGTAGAGAAATTGAGGAAGCAATCCCTGGAGGAATTTCATGAAGAATTCCTGGAAAAATCCCTGGATAAAATCTTGGAAAAATCGCTGGAGAATCCCTGACGCAATTAAAGGATGAAATTCTAGAGGGATACCTGGAGGAACTTCTGGAAAATTTCCTGGCGCAATCCTAAAAGGAATTCCAGGAGAAAACCCTGGAGGAATTCCTAGAGAAATCGCTAAGGAAATTCTTGGATGAATCCCTGGAGGTATTTCTGAAGGAATACCTGGGGGAATGCCTGAAGGAATCCCTGGAGAAATTCCTGGAAAAATCCCTGGATGAGTTCCCGGAGAAATTCCTGGAGAAACCCCCAGCAGAGCAATTCTGGGTAATTCTCGCTGAGATCGGCGCACTGGGCCCGGTGCCGGCCGTTTACATAAATGCAGCGTTATTTAACAGTGTTTACGAACACGAATTTTAATTCTGAACCCACTAATGGAAAGTTGAAGGTTTAAGCTTTTCAAAACACTAAAAAAGTTATGAAAACAATGCCCGCATTATTGAGAAACAGTCAAAAACGGAAACGAACCGCCGATTTGGGCAAGTTTTGCGGCACGCGCCTTTGTGTATACATGCAGGCGTAAACTCGGATGCTGTTGCATGTCGGTGCCGGTGCGCATGGAAATGTATGGAGAAAACGTGGCATAATTTACAAAACTGCAGATAACTTTTGAAAGAAGAAAAAGGCATCTCTAATTTTTTGATATGTTATGTATAAATGTCCCAGCTATCAATTGATGCAAACATTTTGAAAATCGGTCATGGTGAAAAAAATGTTTTGGTATAAAAATCCAAGATGGCGGCCAAAATCAATATGGCCGACCCAACTTTTTATTATTGGAAATAGTAGCTCTATCTTTCCTCTTTTCAACAACAATTCGTTTTGAGGTGGTT